>NC_053156.1:27120407-27410407 GCF_016835505.1 Polypterus senegalus
GTTGTATTTTGCTCTCTCCAGAGTTCCATCTTTTCATTCACTTACTGTTGTATTCTCACACCAACCCGTTTTAGACAACCGTGTCTTTCCAGAAGTGTTTAGCATTCAATAAATAATTATGCATGAGATTGACCGTGTGTCTACCCGGCGCAGAGAGGCGTGGGTAAGCCATTGAACCCCATTTGGGCTGCAAACCATGGAATTCTCACTAAGTGCGACTCATACGCTCCCACTGGTTGCGTCCCTACCCTTTGTGCACACCCCCCTCCCACCTCGCTACTACCGTGGTCGGGTGTCTTGGTGGATTATATATAGAAAAGCAGCCAAAACCGCACAGAGTAATGAAACGTCTACGTGAGTCACATGTGCATATGGACTGTGCAAAGACAACAACGACTCCAGTGACGAGTTGGAGGTGGGCACATGAGCGGGCAGTGCATACTGAATGAGAAATCAGCAGACTAGCATGACGGAGGGAGCCGAGTGGATGTCCTTCTCCTCTCCGCGCCTGAGCGCAGTGCACTCGCATCCCTCCGTCTGGCAGGACAAGGCACGATGGCGGTCCGCCAGTTTTCAGTCACGGACGATTGTGTGTTGGTTCGTTCCGTGCATTGTTACAATCTTACTTTTCTTGCTGATTTATTACATTACCGATTTTTCAAATGTTCATTTTCTCCCTGTGCTTAAAAATCATTAAAAAATCGGCCTGATTATGCGGCGTATGGTACGCCGCGGGTCTGCTAATAGTAATTATTGCAATTCAGTTCTACAATAAATTATGACGTATTATTTCTGTTTTATTAGACTGAAGGTAATGTTAGCATTGTAGCTTTAAAAGCAAATATATGTCAATTGATTATGAATACACCTAACAAGAAAAATCCTTAGGCTCTGTTCATCACATTTAACTGGGAACAGCAGACAATAGCAGGAATTACTCACAAATGGAAGGCAAAAAGTTACAAGAGAAAAGGCCACTCTTTAAATGAGTTGCATTGAACAGCTGGCACTGTCATCTAAAAAGTAATTTACTGATGCACAGCTTTAAATGTGTAATCTTTGAGGATTTCTTCTCCGTAAAGGGAAATTGTCTCACGGAGATGTTCTGATCTCCGAGTGGAAACAGAGTGACTTATGCAGAGCTGTGTTTGTCAATATGCTCAGATTGGCCTTGTTGTCAGAGCTGAGTACCCACACCTGTGGAGTCTTCAAAAATTGACTATGCATTAGGCAGTCGTTGTTTAAGTGAAACATGGAGAATATTTAATTGTGCAAACCAATCTGTTTCAGTAGTTGTGCAATTTTAAGCTTACTTTTAAGGTAAGAATAAATAAAAGAAAATTATACCTTCAAACCTATGTAATCCAACTAGTGGTTGCTAGGGGACAAAGCTTATCCCAGCAGCATTGGAGTCAAGGTAGGAACGAACCCTTGGTGGGGTACCAGCCCATCTCTAAACCACTCCCTGCCCCATTTAAACCCACAATCTCAAAATTAGAATTTCCAGCCAGACTAATATTCATATCTTTGTAGATGTAGGAAGAAAAATGGGGTACCCATAGGAAAATCTATAAAGTGTAATTTCAAAGTTTGTAGCTTCTTTCTTGGTCGTCGAATTTACAAATTACATTACAAATCTGTAGAGGGCCAGCAAAAACAAAAGACAAGAACAATCTTCAGACACAAGATCAGAAATATACTAGACAGAACATCAGTGATCTATGAGGGACGTTCAAAAAGTTTCTGCACTTTTATATTTTTGTTGGAAATGGTGAAGGCAGGAGGAGTAGTAGTAATTGGGCATTAAAAGGTTTATGTGATGCTGGGAAAATTGCATTTCAAATGAAGGTCACTATGTAGGAAAGTGATGTAATTTGTTATTGAAATTCTTAATAAATAGAATTTAAAAAAAGTGTGGAAACATTTTGAACAACCCTCATAGAATGACACAAAATGCAATCTTCAATGTGCAGTTTTTTGTACAACATTAAATACCTGCTAGAGTAACTAACGTTTATATATTAAATTAGTAGTGAGCAGTCTTCAAGTACAACCTAATGCAATGAAATACATGTTTTATTTATTCATTGATTTTACTTAATCATAATGGGCACTAACACTCATACCATTCTAGTTAAGCCAAAGGCATCCTTAACAGTATACTGATAAACTGCACTGCTGGAAAGAGTGCTATAGCATCATGCTCATTCCCCTAACTGCAAGGATGGTAGACTGCAGTGTTTTTGCTGCAGCATTCTATGTCGTATAATTGCTGCTGAATTTTGTTTTTATCTATCATACTTTTCATTGCATATCCAGAGAGAGACTGTCCTTGCCCTAACACAAAGCAGGAACCAATCATAGACAGTCTATGACATCTTACTATTGCTCTCACTTGACAAATAATCTAAAATTTAAAGGTTCTGGGTGTGAAAGGAAAAAAGGAGTTTTCAGATAAAGCTGGTGCAAACTCCACATTGACCAGAATAGAGGTCTCCTTTCTTTATTGGAAAATTGCATTCTCCCTGTGTCTTCATATTCTTTATTTTACTAGGTTCTGAGGTTTTCTTCAATTAAGATTACTTGGTATCTCTTAATCTACTTAGAGTGTGTGTGTGTTTGTGTGTAGGCGTGTGTACGTGTGCAAGAGAGATTGTGTCCTGTGATGAACTGGCACCCTATCCAGGACTGGTTTCTTCCTTGAACCTATTGTTCACACAGTTCAGCTGTACATGTATCGACTCAAGTGCAATTGAAAATATTGCTGAAGTAAGGGCAGGGCGGTATGACCAAAATTCTATATATTACTGTATTTTTTAAAATTATACCAGTTTCACGGTATTCAACGGTATTTTTTTCCCCAAGCAGTAGACTGGCTAAGAATAACCTATTCCGCTGTCATGAGAATTGTACATTGTACAAAAAAAAATTTTAATGTGCACACAAGTATTAATACAGGTTTGCATGGCACCGTAAAGTGATAGTTTTCAAAGGGGTGGCACTAATGAAGAGAAGAAATCACATTGCATTTTAGTTGCAGTCAAAATATATAACCATTTTATTGAACAAATTTTGCAAACAACTTAAACTATAATTTCGACAACATATTTTCAACCATCCAAAGAGGCATTTAGACTTGCTTGTCAAAAGTTGTACTGAACATGTCTTAGAAAAGGAATAAATAGAAATATTTTTTGTAAAACTATACTTTCTGTTCATGTTAACAATCTCTGTCCACTGACATATTAGCTATATGGATTGTAATGTCATTGTTTATCTCGATCCACCGCTTGCTTTTTTTGTCCTCTAGCAAATGCGTCTACAAGTAACGTCTGACTTGAGTGTCCTCTAGCTTTTTCAGTTTTACCTGCGGACGTGGAGGGTGCCAGTCTTAGTTCCATACATTCATGGTACTCCAAAGCATGGTGCAGCAAATTGCTCATGTTAGCGGCACTGGTAACATCTTTAGCTCGACAGTATTTGCAGTAAATAGTGGTTTGGTCCATATCCGACCTTTTAAAACCAAATTCTTCAGACAACAGACGCGGCTTCTTTATTCGGCAAAAGTTCTTCTGTGTCATCATGTTCAACTTTATCGTCTGCTACAGTTTCAGTTTTGGAATGTTTTCTGTCCATTTTCACCGCTCAATACCTCCACTAACACATGTACTCCGTTGCATGCATGTTTAGCAGTGGAGCACTGTAAAAAGTCCCCTCTTAAACAATTTCCTGCTGTGCCATGTTCCAAACATTGTTTAGGCTATTTAAACCGGTGTTGCGGTATAAGAAAAATCCATATCATAACAAAAATAAAAAACGTTTTTTGGGTTGAACGGGTATACCTCCCAGCACTAGCTGAAGTCCATCGTTCTTAGGTTTATGTATGCTCTTTCATACTAACCATTATCATGCAGCCTGTTCTAAAGCAACCAAGAAAATGACAAATGTAAATTATTCTTTATTTTAAGTTTTGTCCCTTTCATAATGATAACACTTATGAAGATTGTTCCAATGCACTTTAAAACCTGGGCATTTTTCAGTTTATGTAGAATGTTTAGTAAAAAAAATACAAACCTAAAGCATACAGTATCTAAAGCAATCAAGACAATTACAAAACTATTATGCTTCATTGTATGCAGTGTCCATAGTAATGACATTTATGAAGTGGATTGTAATTCAAGTAAAAATCCTATTTTTAAATTTTATACAGCACCTTTAACAATCCATCTTATTCTAAAGTGTATTTTAAAGGAACTGAGAAAGCACATGTAAGTTGTTCTTCATTTTATATAGCACCATTCATAGTTATGAAATGTATGTAATACATTCCAGTACAGTTAAAATCTATCATTGAACAGTTCATATAGCAACTTTCATAGCTAATACTTTTAAAAGGTACAAGTCAAATTAAATGAATCCTGCATGGATTATCAATCTGTCCCAAGGCACATGCATGCACACACCCACATTTACTTATATAGAGTGAGTTTAGAAGGCACACTCCACAGAGATAGTGACCAGTGCACAAATCTATCCCTATTCTCTTTGGCTGGTGAACCTCTTAACCACCATTTTAAAAATAACACTTATTTATAATTTATAACATCTATATCTTGAAGCACATTTTGAAGTAGTCAGAATTACAAAGGGGACGTAATTTCATCAGGGACTCATCCTTAATCCTCTTTAGCTAACTTGTGTGCCACCAAAGCTACATTTCAGCAAACAGCATTTAGGTTCACTGGGTTCCAACACAACAGAGACTTGTAATTGATCTTGACAGCTTTTAGTGAGACACCCCACCTGGGAACTAAGAGCATTTAATCTCAATATTACTACATCACAGATGCTAAGGTGTACTGTCTCGTCTGGGTGACAGATTAGTACATTTTATTAAATTGCACAAACAAATAAGGTAAAGAGTCCAATAAATACAGTAATTCATACATAATGAGAGCTTGTTGCACAAAGTTTGTAGACAAACTTTAAAATCAAAGTTTTCCCCCCAATGGCATGATGCAAACCCTGGAGAAATTCAACGTTCTGGCTGCCTTGGCTCCACCCTAGCTCCTTTTGAAATTTCAGCATGATTCAGATAAAATCATCAATCAAGTATTTATGATCCTGTTTTAATAAAATAGTCTACTTTATCCTTAACAGTACAGTTAGAATTGAGTTCTATAAATTTATAACGTTTCCAGGTGAGCACTATGGTTTAGCTAGCGCCCTTGACTATAATCCTTATGGTTGCCAGTTCAATTTCTGCCTCTGCCCCGCTGTATGACCTGAATCAGACACAGAATCTGCCTGTTCTCTAACTGTAAAAATATTATATTGTATGCTGAACTTACAGTTTATCCTAGATGTTTATATTAACCAGAACAGTGCCTATTAGTCATAAAAAGTATATCCTGAACACCCATTCATTTTCTAAACCCATTTTTTTTCAATTAGAGAGGTCTGGATCTTCAGCAAATTCCTCAAGCATTAAGACCATGGCAGAAACGAGTCCTGGAAGGAACTCCAGACTGTCACAGGGTATACAAATTCCCACAAAGATAATCATGCACACCAGGCCAATTTACTGTTATCAATCAACCTACAAGAACTTTCACACAATTATGATAACTAAAGAACCCCAATAAAAGGAAAGCATGTAAACTTCATTAACTGAGCCTGGGAATCTATATACTTCTTGTTGTTGGTGGGTATTACTACAAAAATAAGATATAAACCAGAAAGATGCTGGATCAAGTCCCAGCTGTGAATAACTGTGTGACTCTTAGCTAGTCATCCCCTGGGTTTAACCAACATTAATGTCTTACTATTAAAATATTTACAATACAATAGTACTGACAAAATATTTGAAGCTGTCTGTGTTCCACAGATTGTGATACGTGGCTGTGGGGGAGCAATCTTTGGATTTGACTGGAAAAGAACATCTGATTGTGAGGCTAAACAATAATCTGAAAATGGTTCTCTTATTAAGCCATTAAATCTTAGTCATCTGCAAAAAAATTAGTCTTTCAAACGTCTTGGTCTTGCAGAAAGTTTGCACAGGTCAAATAGTGATCCATCCAGAGAGTACCTGATGCAGAGTCCTAGTCCCAAATCATTGACAGTGTGCAGCAGGACTTGGGTGAAAAACAAATTAAAGAGCACCAGGGCAAGCTACCTATCTTTGCTTCAAACCATTGTGGATTCTGATACTGTTAGACAAGGCAATGATGGTAGAATGCTGAAAGTCTGGTGACATTTCTTCTACTTCCTAAATGATGGTCAAGATACCTCTTGAATTATTTGGCATTTTGCTACTTAGAACTTTGTAGATATCTGCTGGGCTAAAATTATTCTCCAGTGGACTGCCACAGTTTATCTCCTTGATTTCTTTCATAACTTCCTCCTCATTAGTACTATCATTCAGTTCATGACAGGTTTTTTGCCGAGGAATCACACTGACTGTGACCTAATCAGTTTCGGATGCTTGGTTTATGAGCTGGCTAAAGTGTTATGTCACTCCTAAATTAATGGCAGCCCTGTTCTTAATTATCTTGGCCCCGTGCACAAAGAGCAGTGGAGCAAAGCAGTGTTTTACACAACCAAAATGTGAACTTGATGGAGTTAAAGAACTGTTTCCATTTATTAGAATTAGGAAAGTGTGGGATTTCTTTAGCCTTCTTATCCCACTACTGATCATGCATCGTGCAGACTTACCTCTAAACCTAACGATATGAATGTCTCTGTCTTGGTGTTGAAGCTAGGATAAGTTTGCCAACCACTACATAAAAGGCTTGTTCTTCTTTTGAAGCATGTCATTTTTGGTTTTGTTGTTATCCTTTAGTCCAAGCAGAGACTTTTCTGTCTTTGAACCAATTCAGAGAGTTGGTGACTATTTCTGAATTGGACTACCAATCAGTGGTCTGCTAAATGTAAGTTTTTCATGAAGGTTGGACAGAAATGTGTGCTGGTAGGAAGCACATCTGAAGCCTAGTGCTGTTAAAGGCTGTACAAATGTGTTTTGGCTGTTTCAAATGTTGTTTTGCAATGTGCAGCTTAAAGGTAGTTTGAACCAACCTTTGACCAGTCCAATACTCTTTCCCTCTCATGGCTCACTTTTATGGGATATCCCAGAAGGTTGGTGCCGAATGATAACATAGTCTATCATATGCCATAATTTGGATTTTGGGTGCTTTCTGGTGAACCTGTATTTGTTTGCCTATGTAAATAATATACTGGTAATGAAGAGATTGTATTCTTCACAATTTTCTTAGAAACAAGAAGTCGTCGTTCTTCAACTTGCCAATACTGTCCTTATTTAATACTCCTTTTGTAGCAATTGTACTCACAACCCATTTGCACATTAAGGTCTTTCAAAAGAATCAGCTTGTCACTGGTTGAATCTGAGAACTGTTTAAAACTGGGGTTTATCCATAGCAGTAGAGTGTTGTACCGTGTTAGCCATAGATTGATACAGGAGAAAGTAGGGTGAAATGACACCTTTTATTGGCTAACTAAATAGATTACAAATGCAAGCTTTCGAGGCAGTTAAGGCCCCTTTATCACCTTGCCTGATGAAGGGGTCTTAGCTGCCTCGAAAGCTTGCATTTGTAATCTATTTAGTTAGCCAATGAAATGTGTCATTTCACCCTACTTTCTCCTAGAACTGAGGTTGACATTGGATTGCTTAAATGCCTCCTGTATGCTTGTCATGATGAGAGTGACTAAATCTATTGTTAAGCACTTGGGGTATAAAGGGAAGCAGAGCTTCATTAACTTTTTGTTAATACAGTGGAACCTCGGTTTGCGAGTAACTTGGTTTACGAGTGTTTTGCAAGACGAGCTAATATTTTTAATAAATTTTGACTTGATAAACAAGTAACGTCTTGCAATACGAGTAGTCTGTGTACGTTTTGTCTGCTGAGCGTCACAACTGAGCTGATGGTTCTTCTCACGTGTGCGGGTGTGTGTGTGTCTCGCTCGCACACACATGTGTGTATGTGTCTCTGCTACAGCGCTGGGAGACTGCGATTGCTTTGAGAAGCTCTTCTGTGTGTCGTCCCGTTGGGTGGAATCCCACAAGAGTTTAGAAACTCACTCGCACCAGCCGTGATTCTTTTCAAAGGTAAAGTGCAGGTTCATTTTTTTTTTTTATGTATTTTTACTTTATATTTTGTATTAATCATTTTTATATCAATAGTTTTGGGTTGTGGAACAAATCATCTGAGTTTCCATTATTTCTTATGAGAAAGTTCACTTTGATATACGAGTGCTTTGGACAGTGAGCACGTTTCCGGAACAAATTATGCTCGCAAACCGAGGTTCCACTGTACTAAGAGGCAAGTCTAGAGGTTGTTTCATCACTTCATCACTAGGCCCACTTACTGCATCCTGTCCTGGTTCTGATTTTTACCTTCTCAATAAATAATAGCCGCCAGAGTGCTCAGTTCGCAATTCTTCTCCTGCAAGCCAAGTTTTTCTCAAGGCAGCAATAGCGATATTGTACATATCGTGAAAGCATCTTACCAATCAACCCAGTTTCCTCTTGAGTCTTGTGCCTACCTTATCCATTAGTAGGCTTAAATTCCAGTCTCATATGAGAAGTCGCTTTTCCTCATGTTCTTCATATTGAGGTCCTGGCGACCACAGTAAACTCACCATATTTATACAGGGCAGGACTGTTTAGGCCAGCTTTTGTAGGGCCCTCCTCAAACTGGGGTGAGCATTCCTATAGCGAGGAAGGCTGCTGAGGTACCCTAGTTACTCCCAAACTTCACTGCAGTGCTAACAAAAGAGAATGACCGCCGGTCTAAGGGACACCTGCTTGTGGGGCTTATTAATCTGTTGTTTTACTACTTCCCTATTGCCACAGGGCTAAACAAGACAATTGTAGATAATGCACAAAGGAGACTGTACTTGGCTGATATTACACTGTAAAGGCCTATGCACAGTGACGATCCCCCTCTCATGGCCTCAGAAGTCAAGGTCTTGTGGCACAAAAAATTCATTATATCTAGAGACTTCTTTTGTTGTGTCAGATGGCCATGCTATGTTTAGGGCTGTAGTATGTATTCTTGTGCCTTCTCAAGATGATAAATCATTCAATTTCAGATTTCCTCCACCTGATCTGCTAAAGCAGGCGTTTCAAGCTACAGTGAACAAGTCATTATGTCAATAACCAATTCTATGCCAATCAGCTACCCTCACCTGGTTTAACCAGCTTGTTGAAAGTGTTGCCCAGCAAGTTGATATTCCAAATGAACACAGTTTCAAAGAATCACAGATGAGAGGAGGGTGCCAGTAAGGACCATTACATGAAAAGCCCTCAACTAAAGATACTACTCCTCCTGTGCGACCCCGTGTACCCGTGGGAATGATGGTTAGAAACAATAAATACACAGATTCATAAATACAAAAGTGTAAATAAATACAATATATTGTGTATATGTAATATAAAATATTGGGGTTTTCATGATTTTTATTTTATATTTTGGTTATATTTTCAGTGAACTTTCTAGGATTAATCCCTCTGTTATAATAATAATACATTTGATTTATTCGTAGGTGCCTTTCTAAACACTCAAGGACTCCGAACAATAGATAAAACACACATTATAAACAAAACTAAAAATACAAAAATTAAAAAGTAGTCTGTAGTCTCCCCCACAACTCTAGTTTGGATTGAATAGGCTAAAGAATGCTATTTTATACTTAGAATTTTTTTAAGATTTCTGCATGAATGTTAATTTAACTGCTGCCTTGCCACGTGCTTCACTTGGCAGAAAACAAACATCTGCTTGAGGCTCAATGAAGCAATCTAGTGGCAGTTTTACAAGAAATTAAAAACAGGAATGAGTCGCACATGTTCTATGTAGGCAGCGCAAAAGTATGCGGGAAAGCAAGTTTACTTTCCTACTATTCCTTAAATTTTGGTTCCAGAGCACTCAGAGACAAAGAGACAGTCACAAACTGCTCACCTTTTTGTGTCTGTGCTCTGCGTACTCTCCCTGTTAGCAGGATCGTGTTTGGTAGTAAGTAGATTAGCTTTCCTCTCAGAGGGTTCCCTATGAATTAGTCAGGTTTTCATTGATATACCAGTTTCCACAATAAACATTATTATTTTTTATTTAGCAACTTCCTTTATTCAAGGTGAATTAAAAAAAAACAAAGTGTAATACATAAACGTTTCAGTGATTGTAAAGTTAACAAGCATTAGACAAAAAATTCAAAGCTGAGTACAACAAATGTACTACAGATAGGCTCGAAACAAAAAGCAAAAAAACTAGGAATTTGCCCAATGCCAAAAGTTTTTTTGAAATCAGTAAAGCTACAGATATTCAGGAAGAGAACAGAATGTTATAAAGAGCAAACCAACCTAAGAATTTTTGCAAAAATGTATGTGTACGAGTGGCTCCTGAGCATTAGGACTGGGGACTGGGCGGTCTCATGGTCTGGAATCCCTAAAGATTTTATTTTTTCTCCAGCCGTCTGGAGTTTTTTTTGTTTTTTCTGTCCCCCCTGGCCATTGAACCTTACTCTTATTCGATGTTAATTAATGTTGATTTATTTTGTTTTATTCATCTTTCTATTCTTTAATATGTAAAGCACTTTGAGCTACTGTTTGTATGAAAATGTGCTATATAAATAAATGTTGTTGTTGTTGTTGTTAGTAGATTGGAAGCAGTTCAGATGGTCACGGGACAGCTTTCTACTGAGAACAAATAAACATTGTGGCGTGTAACCATGCAGGCATCTTTACGTTAAGACAAGTGCAGTTCTGAATTTGATTCTTGATGCAGTTGGAAGCCAGCAGAGTGAACAAAGCAGAAGAGTAATGTAGCCCAGTCAAACAGCTATGTTGTAGTGGAGTGGGAGACTTGTGATACAACAACAACAACAACATTTATTTATATAGCACATCTTCATACAAAAAAATGTAGCTCAAAGTGCTTTACCAAATGAAGAATAGAAAAATAGAAGACACAATAAAAAATAAACATAAGTCAACATTAATTAACATAGAATAAGTAAGGTCTGATGGCCAGGGTGGACAGAAAAAACAAAAAAAAAATAAAATCTGTAGGGATTCCAGACCATGAGACTGCCCAGTCCCCTCTGGGCAATCTACCTAACATAAGTCAAACAGTCCTCTTTGTATTTAGGGTTTTCATGGAAGGACTTGATGATGATGGTCATGTAGACTTCTGGCTTTCAGTCCATCAATGTTGGTGCATCCTGATGCTTTGAGTAGGTGGTGGTGGTGCAGGCCGCCACCACAAAGAAACCGGAAAAAGAAACAGAAGAGAGAGTAGGGGTCAGTACGGATTTTGGAGCCACTATGAATAGTTATTGTGATGAATTGAACATACAGAGTATCAGTATTAAGTTAAAGTGAAGTTATGAGAAGGCCATGTTAAAGTAATGTGTTTTCAGCAGTGTTTTAAAGTGCTCCACTGTATTAGCCTGGAGAATTCCTATTGGCAGGCTATTTCAGATTTTGGGTGCATAACAGCAGAAGGCCCGCCTCACCACTTCTTTTAAGTTTAGCTTTTGGAATTGTAAGGAGACACTCATTTGAGGATCTAAGGTTATGATTTGGAATATAAGGTGTCAGACATTCCGATATATAAGATGGAGCGAGATTATGTAAGACTTTATAAACCATAAAAAATATTTTAAAGTCAATCCTGAATGACACAGGCAACCAGTGTAGTGACATTAAAACTGGAGAAATGTGTTCGGATTTTCTTTTCCTAGTGATGGCAGTTAATAGGAACCCTACAAGAAGACAGCATTAATACAGGCAAGAGGAAAAAGAACCAGAAAAATAACAGCTGTATTGCATCAGTGATCATGGCTCATGTCTTAAGAAAGAAACAACAGAAGTAGTGAGTGAAAAATGTACTGATTAAATGAGTGGGAATAATGTAGGGTAATTCCAAGTTTCTTGAGTCGATCTGATGCTGAAACAGTTACATTAATCTGGGACTTTACTTGGAAAACAAATTGTGAATGAAAACGGTGGAAGGAGTTGGGGGAGAGTTTGCATACAGGATATGAGTCCTGGAGTTAAAGAGTATTTTCATTCATCCAGAATGAGCTAGTAAGGAGGCAGTTGGAGAATTTGCTTATTTTGCATTTAAGAACATCGGTCAGTGGTTTTATTCCACATGGGGTTGTGTAAAGGCATAGCTCATGCAGTGATCGTAATAATCATGGTTTTCAATTGTTAATATTGAGAATTAGACCATCAATTTGCTTAAAGTTTGATAAGTGACTGTCATTTGATTAATCACTTGACTGTCACTTAATTAAACATACACTTAAGCCTTATTAGCAGGTTTGCACTTATGCTCAGCAAGGAGCTTTATCTCCACCAAAGGATCAGGTCCAGTGCCAGGATTTACATGTGGAATGGTTGTTCCTCAAAGACACAATAGCAACAAGATAGCCACCACAAAAAGATATTACAACACAAAAAAATTTTTGCTTTGCTTGTATTAATGAATCTTTCAACATGCAGATGAACAGTCAGACTTGGTCTGGACACCCATGAAAAAGTAAAGTCTACAGATATGAAGGCAGCTGTTAGCTGAGGTGCTGTCAGTGTTCATCTCCAGATGATGAAAAAAATTGAGAGCGTGAAATATTACGGAGAGCAGCAGTTGTGGGGTCTCGAATGTCAGGGTGTGTTTCCAACTTTTATGATTTTTAAATATTATTATTTTGGTACAGTAGACCAATCAGTGTCTAACTGGGAACTCCACCTTGCCTTTACTTGAAATTTCAGCAAAACAATATTCCACCTGGCAGAGTACAAGAAATGCTTTTTCTTAGATTTATGTGGCCCAGTAATAAAAACAAAAAGCAAGAAATGAATAATAAGAAAGAACACCAAGCTATATAACTAGCCAATAATAATAGTAGTAGTAATATCAGCACAAGTAGTAGTAATAGTAATAATCTTCTTATATAATATGCTACTGTGGATGTCTGTTTGTCTGTAAAAGGATTTTAAATCACCTGTAGCTTGCAAACCGTTTGAACTATTGACATGAAATTTAGTATGTATTGTCGCAGATGGCTGGGGGGACGACCTGGCCGGAACACCCAGAAGGACCGGAGGAGGGCTTGTGCCTCCCCCAGACCATGTGGGGGCGACCGCCCTGGTGCCTTTGGGGGCCACAGGTACAGAGCTTTGAAGCTCAACCCTGTAGGGGCCCTTGGTCACTGCCAGGGGGCGCCCCAATGCCTGTGGAGCCCTGGACCTCCCTGGGGGAAGAGGAGCAGGGACACCCGGAGTGCTTCCAGGGATGCAGCCGGCACTTCCGCCACACTGGGGAGTGCCGGTGGAAGATTGCCAGGAAGCCCCTTCATACGATGACTTGAGTCGGGTGGAAGAGGACGACGTCTGGGAGGAGGCAAGGAGGCGGCCTGAAGGAAGAAGGCATTAGTTTGGTGGCCTGGACTTTTGGGGACCTTGGGGTTGTGTGCTGCACTTGTAAATATTAGGAATGGTAATAAAACGTGTGCTGGGTGACATTGACGTGTTCGCCTGTCTGTGTCAGGGCCGGTCACCACAGCATATACTAAGTGATGTCTACTATCTGCTTTCGGGGTGATGATTGATCTCCAAGGTTATTCCTTTTTTTATTTTTATTTTATTGTAGAATCAACTCTCGGCAGTGGCCAGCATGGTGGCCGTGCAGCGCATGCGTACGGGCAGCATTCTCATCCCTACCACCTTCGCTGTTACTTCCCCTACCTCTTCATATCTTAAATCATTCTTGAGGCAGATTGAAGACTTAAGTGGCAGCTTAAGTGAAAAATTAAGGAAAACGTACTAAGTCATTGCAACACAAACACTGACTTAATCAGTTTTAACGTGAAAAGATGACAAGAAGCAGGACCACTAAGGTGGAGAAAAGAAGAGTTGCTTAGGAAGGAGGATCTCTGAGCAAATGAATGCTAAACATACAGAGAAACAGTATGAAAACTACGAATGCTCAAGTCAAGTGTATTCATTGCATTCCTGCAGTGCGCCATTACTGGTAGTTTATAAATTGAATATGAAATAAAATAATGCTTAGAAGGCTGTTTATGACTTGGTAGTTTATTAAATATACAGACAACAGTGACACACTGAATATTATTAATCTTTATTGCTACCTACATTCCTGAACTCAACTTGTCATTTCATAGTTCTCACAGTGATGGCTGGAATAGTCATCAGCTCCCCACCTAACTTTACACATAAAAGTACTTTGGAGAATACTTTTGCTGAGAAACAAATGGCGACACGAAAGATCAATGGAATGAAATGAGGCCTTGTCTGCCCAAAAGAAAAGGGAGTGCTGTAAGTGAGCGAAAGACGAAGTAAGGAAAAAGAAAGAATGGGATATAGGAAATAGTCTTGCAATATTTATATGATGTTTTTAAAAAAACAACCCAAAAAAACCTTTTGGAGTAGCTATCTGTTACACCATAGCAGATGGTCTCGATGAATCAGGGATCAAGCATGCTTACTAAGTGGCCCAGCTTATATGTTTGAATTAAGCCCTGTGCTTTTAATATAACAGTGCCTTCATTTTGATCCTTATATCTTGCATTAGTAGATTGATTTTCTGTTTTGGTAGCATTTTTCAGAAGCTGGCACACTTGGTTCATTTAATAGAGAGAGTTTGCGTTCATTGACTTCTTCCGCTGCCCACATTATTCAGCCAGAGCTTTATCTGTTTAACTCTCATTACCTAGCCTCTGAGTAACTTCTTACTGCGACCATCAAATCACTGACTCAAAACAACTAAGTGGCTTCCATAGCAACTATTTTCCTGGCAACTAATGTATCTGGTGCCCTTCGCTGTCATGGCAGCTCCTGCTATTGATGTCCCTGTGGTGTTTATTGCCCCATCTCTACTGTATTCATGTCTACAGTATTACTGGATCCCATTTGTATCTGTTGACATGAAATGTAATCAATTCTTTTCTGGTAACAGCATGGACAAAGTTTCTGTCAGTCTGTCTGTCTTGTTCTGGTAATGGTGAGTGTCTAAGGGTCTTGAATAGTGTAAACCCATGACCCCGCACTGGGCCTCTCCATCCTCACTGCGTTTGGTGTATGCACTGTCACACTGTGTCTCAAAGTGGATGTACTTACTGTATGTGTGCCACCATGGCAAAGTCCTGTCAGTGCTGATTCATTGGATATAACACCACCTGTACATTATTCTCATTAAAGTGCATTTCTACTCTTTGGTATGTAGTTAACTCTTTGAGGGCTCAATATTTTATCCAAAAAAAATCAGTTTTCTGAAAAGCACACAGTGCACTGATTTCACACAAAAATCAACATAAAACGTCTGTTGCTATGTGCTGTGGCTGCTGTTGTCGTATGTTCGGCATCTCTGGCAGCAGTGGCTACGCGGAGGCATCTCGATAATCATTAGGAAAGCAAGGTGAGCTGGCTGCCTGCTTGTCTTCACACAGTGTGACGCAATATGGTTTGTACCTTCTGTCATCATAAGTGGTGGTCCTCCCAGGCGAATGCTGCTATAGACGCATCAGCTACACGAAAGTGAGTGTTCAGCACCACGATCAGCTGGCGACCAATCAGATGATGCTGGTACCTCACTTTCGTTTTCAATATCCATCTCCAGATCACTTGCATCAAACTCAGAGTCCAACAAGTCAGAGTCCTATTCAAGGAAATTACATAAAATGTCCATGGGAGTATTTTGCTTTGTATGTTCGCTTTGGTCTCTCGTCAGATGTCGATGCCGATGCCATTTTAGAGGTTGTTTGCTCTTCGCTACTCAGGCACGTGTAGGGAGTCGAGGTTAAATCAACAAAGCTATGTAGCATTCCTTCTAGCAAAGAGAGTCAAACTAAAATGTAAGGGTGAGTTTTGTTGCAGTTTACAGCTGATTACCGTCCTCTACCCCTGAATTTTGACAAAAGTCGACATCAGCCCTGAAAGAGTTAATGTGCACTGAATCGTGCTCTTACTCATCTATGCCCCATTCGTCATCCAAAATGATGATGGTAACTATTCAGGCAAATTTTAAAATGTTACAAAATTATCATAATACTCAATTCTCTAACGAATAATATGCATTTTTTATGGTTATACCACTTAAATCATTTTTAATTGTGGAAGTAAATTTCAAATATTTTAGTCTCCATGGGAAGAGTGGGAATAATCAGCTATGGTAAATAAAACACACATCGGTACTTCATGTAAGCCTCCATACGTTTTACAGCAATTTTTTTTTTTTTTGATACACATTCATGTAAGATGCCAAGTGAGTGGGATGACCATATTCTAGAGGAATGTAATTTGGGACAGGAGATGTCAAATTAGATGGATGCATACCTGTGGAAAGGGCAATTAGTTTTCAGCTGCGGTTGAGTCAATGTCTGAACCTGCATCTCATCATCACCTGTCTCATTATTGTCTAATTGCAGTTCACATTTCCTATTAGTGACTGAACAGTCCAGCACTTGGGTGAATGCTGCATAAAAATGGCACGAATCGCTGATCATAAAGTCCAGTTTGCTACAAATCCTTGGTCATCACAGACCATTTATTCCTGAGGTAACTTTTCTTACATCTCCAATTTAAAACCCAAAATAGCAGAAATATCATGTATCTCCCCTTTCAGGGTCTATTCTCATCATGTAAAATCATGTGAGATCTTGTAAGTTTCTGACCTCTCCAAGCTCACCTTAGGACACCTCTAATATGGTGTGGTGTGGGTAAAACGCTAGCCCAACCCCTCACCCATCAGTCACTCTTCCCAGAGTGGACTAAGCCTTGACAGGCACTTACATGATAAGTCATACATGTAATTACATTTTTCAGCAAAATTTTGAACCATTGTTCCTAGCCAGAGATGTGCTGGGCCTCTTTGTTCTCTGTTTGAGGGCTGTGTATCAATTTGATTTATCTTTAACCTTATACAAACTTTTTAACAAGCAGGTTCATATATCATAGGTGCAATCACAGGGCATCTGATTGGATAGATCTTATGTCTGTTGTAAAAAGAGTCTATTTGACTGGTGGTTAAATGTAGTGTACAGCTGCTAGCAAAGCCCCGTATCCAAAAACGTATTTAGTATAAAAGAATTTGGTAGCGAATACACTACATTATTGCTAATGTTTATTGTGCCCTGTGTGTTGGAGTACATTTTGTTGTCTACATTTGTTAATCCTCAATTATCATTAATTTAATGAGCTGAAAAAATGTAAAATAAAAAAAAAAGAAAAGAAAGAAAAACAAACAAAAAAAACCCTTTTGAAAGACTCACAGCTTGCGGACATTTTTTGTAGTTAGATATGAGTGATTGATTTCTTATATTGGAATATTTTTTCCCATTCTTCCTTGCAGATCGCTTCCAGCTGTGAGGTATTCTTGGGCTGTTTTGCTTGCACAGCACATTTAACATCTTCCAACTAGTTTTCAATGATCTTTAAGTCTGGGTAATGTGAAGGCCATTCCAAAATCTTCCCCTTGTGTTTTCTGTGGTTCTTTATAGCCGATTTCGGATTTTTGTCTTCTTGTGGAAGCCATTCTTTTTCAGCTTTAGTTTCCATACCATCTGACATTTTTTCTCAAAGATTTGTTGATATTTATTGGATTCCAATCTCCACTGTACTCACAGTGTTTATTGTCCCACTAGCTGCCACACGACAACAATGTATGATAGATCCACCAACATACTTAACAGTTGGTAAGGAGTTCTTTTATTTAAGTGCTGCTCCTTTTTTATCCAAACAATCCTTTTGTTTTTGTGGTCAAAGAGATTTTAGTTCATGTGTCCACAGCACATAGATCCAGAAGGCTTCTGTCTTATGCAAATGTTGTTTTGCATTGATGTGTGTTGGGAAGAGACTGCAGGCTTTTTTCTCAAAGGCCATGTCTGTATAAGTAATGCTGCACAGGAGAGTGGTGCATTACCACTTTCTCAGTTAAACCTTGCTTACAACTCCCTTTTTTTGCCTTCCTGCACAGTATATGAACTGTTTGGTTGTCCAGATCTTGCCTTGACCATCACAATTTCCCTTAACTGGCATTACTTAATGACATTTCTGACTATGCAAGTTGTTAGCTAGAATTGCACTGATATCTTTTTATGGCCTTCCATTGCTTTGTATGCATCAGTTAGTTAAATTTTCAGATCCTCAGTCAGTTGCTTTGGAGAGCCTATGGCTGTTGAGTATTTTAAAGTGTTTGAAGAGTCATAGAATTTATTAAGGTCATGAGCTGATAACTCGTAATTCTTGAACAGACTAACACTTAACAAGCTAAGCCAGATCAGACTAATAATCGAATGGGTTCAGCTGAAAGGGTACCCAAACATTTGCCAAAGCCACATTTATTCTGTAATTTTTAAAAATGTTCAATTGTAGCTCTACATTTACATCTCTCTATTATAAAAAAATCTTGGAAGGGAGACCAGGGAGACGAGATGTGATCTTCTCCGAAGACAAAATGAAGTCCCGCAAGAGACACTTTAACAAGCAGGACAAGGCAGTGAGACAACATTTAAAACAAGTTCACAGATATCTAACCTAGCAGTTTTTGGAATGCTTTTTGGCAGACACGCTTCATGTGCTCCCAGCTCTTAAAACGATGACAAGCAGAACATGCAGTTCAATAGCAGCAGAAAGCCAGCAGATGATCTGACCGCTTCTCCTTAGCATGCGTTCAGCCAAACACGAACCGGCTTGTACAGGCTTTTAAATGACCGACGTGTAGCGTGACAAGCAGAATACGCAGCTCACCAGCAGCAGCAACAAGCCAGCAGATGATCCAACAGCTTCTCCTTAGGGTTCAGCCACCCCCCCCCCTTCACAACACGAGCAGCGTTATACGTCCTGCGAGAAAGAGATTGATTGAACCACGCCCGGGGACAGAAATAAAGTATTGTTTTTACAAAAGTTTTAAAGTAAAAGTGAAAATAATGCATATGTAACAATTCCCATGAAAATAGCAATCTCTTTAAATTGTACGTATATCCAGTAAACCAAACCCAGGGGTGGGCGAGCGACTAGCCCCCTAGTTTTTCATAAAAATGGCATTGTTTTAGTTTGTTGTCAAAGTTGTATTTGCTATATTGTAATTCAAATGCCAAACTATATATTTTCAATGAGCAGATGCCTACCAGGCTAGAAAGAGTAAAGTATATGTTTGGCATCTTCAGTGTCTGTTTTATTCTTTAATTTGTTCGCCTGCAAAACATGTATTGTTAGGCGAAGCTGTATGTGTAACTTTAAAAAAAAAGCAACAACAAAATATATCTCCGTCGACAGCTTACAGTTTTAGCAAGAAGGTACCAGAAGCAATGTGAGCCAAAAATCTTAAGAATTATTGAACAACTTCACTTTTGAAGCTCTGAATCTTCCTATTGCTTCTTGTTCAGAAACTGCACACAAACCAAGAAAGTGTATAACCATATTGTTTTTGCTTGAACACCATTGCAATTCGTAAGACTCCTGGAAAACACTTTAACCTTTGAGACATGTTTACTGCTAACTAGCTTTGAGAATGCTTATATTTAAGTTGTACTTTGATAGTGAAGAAAACACTATTTTTCTTGTTATTTTTCACAATCCGGGTAGGTATCTTTCCAATGTATTTTAACTGAAAAAGAGACAATCAGTCCCATTAAATTCTCTTCCCTTCCTTTGTGAGAGCTAACATGTCACAAGGTTCTCTTATTTTCTTATTTTTATTTAACCTCATGTCTGCAGTATTGCCTCGTGGTGCAGTGGGTAGTGCTATCAACCACAGGGAAGCAGCATCATGAGTTTAGTTGCCTATATCTGTTAGAAGCTTGCACATAGATATCCCCCATGTCAAAATGGTTTCTTCTTTTGGCGCTCAGGTCCCACCTCCTCAAATAAGTATGTGTAATTCAGATGGGCACTATGTCGATATGAGCATGGAGATACAGTGAACCCTCGTTTATCACGGTTAATCCGTTCCAGACTCTACTGTAATAAATTAATTTTCGCGAAGTAGGATTCTTTATTTATAAATCAAATATTTTCGCAGTTAGAGTATAGAAAACCTGTTTAAGACCTTCTAAATACGTTTTTTAACATTATTAGAGCCCTCTAGACATGAAATAACACCCTTTAGTCACCATTACACATGTATTACCCAATATATTAGACAAAATAAGAGAAAATAAGACATATTAGACGTTACAAATATCATATTACAAGGCGCACTTGCCTTTTAAGGCGACCGACTTTTATCCTCAATTTTTGTGCGCTCCATGTGTACATCAGGCATGTAAGTGTAGGGAATGAGAACATCAAAGTGCCCATTCATAACATCTCCCAAAAACGTAAGTTTTTTTTTAATCGCCTCAAGTGCCTGTCCAAAGTCGTACAATGTCAGCCCGAATCTGTACCGCTAAAGACAGAGTTTCATGTACTAAATAAGCTATAGATGAGAATAAGCAAGCACCATCTCCCCTGATATTTACTACGCGGTGAGGTATTTGTACTCCACCAACATTAATTATTTCCAGAGACATAATTTTGTCTATTTTTCCAGCGCATCGCGCACAAAAGCAAGGGAACGATGAGAGCACCAGAACTCTGCTCACATCGCGTCGCTTCGTACCTCAAGCCGCAAGTGGTAAGTCTATAATAAGCAGAATACCACTACGCTTTGCACTCACGGGACAGAATGACAATCCCGAACGCTTTTATATAGTAGATTATTGTACTGTACATTTAATTGCACACAACCACTAACCTATGAAAGCACGACCTCAGTAGGAGAGTTTTCAGAGGTGGTGCAGTATCTTCAGCAGGTGCGTTGTCTTCAGTGAAGAAGTACTAGGAGTAGGCAGTGGGTGTCTGGGTGCGCAGCTGAAGAACATCTTGATAGGCAGTTGCTGGCACTGTCTTTTCATATGCGTGAGGAGGCTTTTGTAGGGTATTGCCATCTTTAATCATATCCAAGAGTTTCACCTTCTCCTGGATAGTAAGCATCTTCCTCCGGCGCTTAGTTTTATTGTCATAAGGCTTAGAAAAAGCTGCACGTTTAGGAGCCATCGTAGGGCTTAGATAAAAGTTCTCAGAAAGCGCATGCGTAGTGACGTAAGCGTGTATGAGAAAAAGTGAAGCCGCGAAAGTCGAAGCGTGATATAGGGAGGGATCACTGTATATGCAGGAATGGGACCCTAAGATGATGCTACCTGTCTTTTGCTTAGTGCTGCTAATATGATTCTATGATGATTCTCAGTTGGATTGAGTGAATTTAGGAATGACATGTTATACTATGCTCTCTTCTCATTTTCTCATTTATCAGTCATACTGACCGATGAGGAGGTTCAGCGGAAGAAGGATATGATCATGAAAAGGAAGGAAGAGGAGGCACAAAGGGAAGCTCTGCGACCCCGATTGTCTGAGGAACAGGGCAGAATCATCCAGGTCCTCCTGGAAGCTCACCACAAGACCTATGACACATCATACTCTGACTTTAACCAGTTTCGGGTTAGTATGGGCCCTTTATGGAGTTGGACTGGGTATTATTTTCTTTAAGTGATATATAGCAGATATCCGTACTATTGTAGAAACCAGGTGAGTTTGCACAGTTTGTACATTTCACTTGACATGTGTATTGTGTTTGTTGATTGCATGACACATTTGGGATATGCAGATTTATTTACAAGTAATGGTGCCAGAATTTAAAATTTGTCATCATATAACCTTTAATTCATGTCTGGAGCATGTCATTTAGAGGGTAGTAAATCCTCTGGTGCATTTCAGGACCGGGCCACTGCGAGCATTAATAATTAGCATGCAGTTTTCATGAACATTAAGTCACAAATCTAACACCTCTGTGGTCTTTGGTTGATTAGTATTTTGGAATAACAATTTAATTAATCTGCTATCTGAATTGTACGTGACAAAAAATACTGAAAATTGTTACATGATATGACCCTTCTAATAGACATGGTAAAGGGGCTTGCCAGTCTAGAGCATTACACCATACACCTTAAATTGAGCTCCTTCTAGGTCTTTGATTTGTTTGTTTTGCAGCCGTCACTGAATTGATTAGTGTTTTTCAGAAGTTAATAAATGGCCTGTATTTGATATATATACTAGAGTTCAAGAACCCCCCTAGGCACTTTACAACACAACAGTCATTCACCCATTCACACACACATTCATACGCTGGTGATGATAAGCTACTTTGTAGCCACAGCTGCCCTGGGGCACACTGACAGAGGCGAGGCTGCCGAACACTGGCGCCACCAATCCTTCCGACCACCACCAGCAGGCAAGGTAGGTTAAGTGTCTTGCCCAAGGACACAACAGCTGCATTCTCGTGCCGGGAGCCAGGATCGAACCTGCGACCCTCCGATTGCTGGACAACCCGCTCTACCGACTGAGCTACTGCTGCCCCAGCAGCATAATAAATGAAAATTCTAGTCTGGCACAGAGTAACAGCTGCAGGAATCCAAAGTAGATGCCCCTTGGCAACAATATTGCTTCTCAAATAATATCCTCACATACTATTGAGTCTTCCAACCATAAAATGTAAATCCTTCACTGTCTGGATTGTGCTGTATAATGATGTTTAATAGAAAGCTGTTGCGTGTCATTAGTTGTCCATTACGGGTATTACAAATGGCCATGCCTCACAAATGTTGTGACATAAGCATAGATCCTCCTTGCTATTTGTCTTTAATACCCAACAGTCTTTATTTAATTCATTTGTAGATTGAACTTTTAAGAACTTTACAATAGAAAATTGCTTTTCGGCACCTCTTAGGCTTAGATACCTTTTGCCCACAGAGTTATTCCTCAAGAATATTATTGTCATTTAAATTTTGAAAATGTTAATTAAATGCAGCTCTGTATTTTGTTTGTGACACAATGTATATGCTGCCTTTATTCACAATGTAGTCTCTCCATTTTCAATGTTATTCCTTCCATGTGCCCTGCTCTTCTAATTGAGTTTTGGATTAAACTCACAATTCATTAAATGAAAGTTAGTTTGTGGCATGAACTTCTAACTAAAGGGAATTCCCTGGAAGATGATAACTTTTTATACCTTTGTACTGAACAACACAGGACTTCCACAAATGTATTTGATTGAATCTTCCTTGTGTGTGACTGATTGGATCTTCTTCGTGTTTGACTGAGAAGTTGACTCAGATCTGACACGGTGGAATACTTCCAATTTTTTTTTTTTTCTTCAATTGTTAAAAACAAATATTATGTTGAGGTCACTATACTTTATATTATAATAATGTGAATAAAGTCCAAGGGGGTGCTATCAGTTTTCAGCTTGAATAAATGATATAATATGCATATGCCATTGATTTTGTTATACAAGTCTAGTTCTTTAGCAAGACTAAAAATAATTCTGCGATCCTGCATCATGGCTCTTCTTATAAGTCATCATCCCTCCATTCATTTTCTGAGTCTTTTCTCTCCATTAATGGGGTAAGGTAGGAGACCGTCTAAGCAGATTTGACTGCGAAGCATTCTGAGATGCCAGTCTATTGCAGAGCACTTCCATATTGATTTTAAGTCAATTTGAGCTCAGCAGTCTTTTTATCTGGCATGTATTTGAGATATGGGAGAAAAGCAAAGTGATTAGATAAAATTCATTGCAAATTGGAGAAGGTGAAAATTCTACACAGACTATGATAGTGCTAGGATAGTGCAGAAATCTGTAACATTAAGACAATACTTCTTTCTACTACAGTTTAAAAAGAGACCTTAAAAAGGGATTGTCAGATTTCATGTTGTGTAACCTTTTAATATACAGGTATCCAGAAATATAAAGGGAAGCAGCAACACACCAAGGTATAAGGTAATTGAAAAATCACAGCAAAATAATTAGACAGTTACTAATGACACAAAGCCAGACTGCTTCCAAACTGCTCCCATTTAGTCTGAGTAGCAAATATTTTAACACGAAAATAAACAGACCTGTGCAACTAAAGAACTAAAGTGGCCTGAAATTTACAATTCCATACAGGAGCACAGTGTGATAGTCACTGTTAATGCATTCCTTCTCCTGTTAAAGCTTCAATTTCTGCTTCCCAAGGTGCTCATGTTATGTACTAGACATTTACATTTATTTGCTCAGCAGATGCTTTTATCCAAAGTGACTTACATAAAAGGTCAAAGATCAAAAGAAAGTATAACCTAGTTATAATTCCCAGATTTACAAAATCTAACTTTGGCAGAAATGTACAAAACAAGAGAGTCTTCAAATGCTTCTTAAACTCATTGTCAAAGTTTCAGATGGAGGTGGAGAGCTCATTCCACCAGCCATGAACTACAGTATACTGTACATGAAAAGAGTCTGAACACGATTTGATACCATGCAGAGGTGACATCATCAGACGCCATTCATTCTCAAACCTCAGTGGTTGAGAAGGAGCATAGGGCCTCACATGTGCATCAGTTACTACCTGCTCTGTATGCAAGCATCAAGGACAGTCAGGACAGTAGAAGTCACCTTGTGTTTGTCTCATCCTTTCTTTAAAGTTGTCCTGTTCTTGAAAATTCTCGGGTGCTCATTTAATAACACCATCATTTTAACTGCTTATGTCTGCCTTGTTTTTCAGCCTCCCATCAGGAAAGGACCTGTGACCCGAAGTGCCACCCGAGCCTCTTCAGCTTTTTCCCTCCAAAACCTTTCATCTGATGAATCCCTGGACTCCTTCAACCTATCCCCAGGTAAGAAATAAATGCCAAAGGACTGAAGTTTTCTTCCAGTCGTATTACCTTTCAAGGCACTATAACACAAATGAGAGATAAATAAAATAGAGACACAGAATAACTGCAGTGTGACAGACTGATTCCATTAGTGAAATGTGTGCCGTTTCGTAAGCCAAATCGCTAACTGTCTGCTGCCAAGTTCCTTTCTCCCTGTGTCACCATTCTCACAACAATCAGGAACAGACCAGTTACAGGGTTCCCCAAGATAATGGGGAACAGAAAGGAGAAATAAATCGCATGGAAAATATCTAGGCATTAAAAAGGATCTGACTCTGTACATTTATATTTTGAATTTTTACATTTACACAGCAATGAAAGAAAACTGTAAGCCTGAAAAAATAAAATGGAAAAAAAGATTTAATAAGCAGAACCACAAGAAAGTATAGAAAAATAGTTTTTTCAGAAATATTTTTGTGTTATGATTGCATTTCATTTCATAATTAATAATAAATAGGAAAAACAGTAACTATTACATATGCACATTTTATTTGCAGTCAATGATTCTTGAATTTAAAACACATTCAACAATGTTATGTTAAACACTATATTGCTAGTCTTTTAATGCATTCTGAACTTAACATTTTCTAGAAATCTCCTGAAGAACACTAACAGTGGGTTTGCTGTGTATATTTGACTACATTTTAGTTATCTACTCTTATAGGAGTGGCATGGTGGTACAGTGGTTAGTGCTGCTGCTTCGTGGCTTCAGGGTCATGGTTTTGAATTTTGTATCCTTGTCATTGTCCATGTGAAGTCTTTAGGTTATTGTCAAATCTGAGTGGCTTTTTTTCTCAATATTCCGTGTTTGCTCCCTCATCCCAAAGACATGTGCGTGTCTGCTTAAGCTCCAAGTTGATACTACGTTTTAAGAGAGCAGGCATTAAGTTCTGCACCACTTTGTCACTCTGTTCTTCACTTGGCCGTTCCAAGCCATTCAACCTTAAGGATTATTTATGTGTTACTTTTGAAGCTGGATTGGCTAAGGGGTTGATTTCTTTGAATGTACCTATTACTTCTTCAGTAAAAGAAATTGTCAGGATGGGTGGTCAGTAATAAAAAAGATCTGCAACATGAACTGGTCTTTAGTTATAGATCTGAAGATTGTATTGCTGAAGTTACCTTGACTTAAAGTTTAAATTCCTTTGAAGATGTCAGTTGGATCATTATTTGTTTTTAAATACAGATATAATGATATACATGATTTGGTTGTCTTGGTTCAATCAAAATCATTGCAGGAGTTTTAAATGAGAGTTACATATTTAGGTTTGAATGTAATCAGAAAGTGAAGACAGGCAGTATGGTTCTGTGAATAAAACATTAGTCTTTAAACCCGAACGTTGTTGGTCTAATTTCCTGCTCTAGCTCATTATGGAAAAGACGCTATCTTAATAAAATGCAATATGTTATCGTATGACCCTGAGTAAGTCATTTAAGCTGCCTGTACTCCAGATGTAAAAAAAATCTGTAAGCACTTGTATATATTATTGATGTAACACCATCATAAGCTTAACAATCAGTTCAATTAAAATAGACTTGGACATTTTCATTAGATTGTGCTGAAAACTCTCAAGCATTATCTTGTAAGGCATCTGTGAAATACGCAGTAAATTTAATAATGGAGTTTGTTAGACGTTCATTGCAGAGCTTTGAGATTTTTTTTGTGGGGTGGGGAGGTTATTGGAGGTTGGGTGATTGTCAGTGTTGTTGGTGGCATAGCTGCCTTACAGATCCAAAATTTTGGTGGTTGTGTAGATTTTGTAAAATCTAAATTGGTCCTGTGTGAGAGTTGGTGTGTTAGTACAGTAATCACTCCTCGATCGCGGGGGTTGCGTTCCAGATTCCCCCCACCCCGCAATAGTTGAAAATCCGCGAAGTAGAAACCATATGTTTGTATGGTTATTTTTATATATTTTAAGCCCTTATAAACTCTCCCACACTGTTTATAAACATTCCCCGCAGAGTTATACAGCATAATCCCTTTGTATTCTCTTAGATATTAGGTAAGATTCATTGAAATTATGTATATAAACACACTGTTTATATACAGTAAAACCTAAATATTATTTTAAAGATATTGAGTGTCTCCGATATCACATATGTTACAGCCATTACGATAGACAGGCCACCAGCAATAAATACGTACAACGCAAGAAAACAGTGACAAACGTACATACATGTACTAAGTACTGTAAGTAGAAAATTAATTATGGTTACTCACCAACAATGACACGATGACTTGTCCGATAACAATGAGTTTTATTTTACTGCACAACAAAGGAGAGTGTTACAGCCCTTAAAGGAGCCACTTCAGGCGCTTGTGTAGCACTGCCGTTGTTCTTCTTCTGGCA
This sequence comes from Polypterus senegalus, assembly GCF_016835505.1. Lineage (NCBI taxonomy): Eukaryota > Metazoa > Chordata > Cladistia > Polypteriformes > Polypteridae > Polypterus > Polypterus senegalus. The sequence continues at coordinate 27,147,519 of NC_053156.1, forward strand.
GTCTTCAATCCAAATCCCTAAAGCAGATTCCATCCAGACTACTGCCTTATTACATCCACTTACAACTCGTTTTGCACCCTGGTTAAAAGGACACTGCGGCCTTAGATCTTATATTCCTTTCCTACTTTTTAAATAAAAAGAATCGTAGCCTTCAACAAATTCAAAACATTTACCTTTTCGGCAATCGTTAACATCTTCCGTTTGCGCTTGGGCACGGCCCCTGAAGCAGTAGCAGATCGTTTTGGAGCCATAATGAAGGGCTTGACTATGCACAAAGATAAACACAAAAGAGCACAACTCTTTACACAGCGAAACACGTTGATGCTGAATGAGCAAGACGAGACTTCCTGGTTAACACTGCATTCAGCAGGCAGGAACTTAACTGCATGCTCTGATTGGTTAGCTTCTCAGTCAGGAGAACTTAACTGCGTGCTCTGATTGGTTAGCTTCTAAGTCATCCGCCAATAGCATCCCTTGTATGAAATCAACTAGGCAAACCATCTGAGGAAGCATGTACAGGAAGTAAAAAGACACATTGTCCGCAGAACCCGCAAAGCAGCGAAAAATCTGTGTTATATATTTAGTTATGGTTTCATATAAAATCCGCGATAGATTGAAGCCACGAAAGTCGAAGCGCGATATAGCGAGGGATTACTGTAGACCCTATGATGGGGCAACACGCTGTATGGTTCCTTATTCCTGCCTTGAATTCTTTGCTGAAAGGGTGGGCTTTACTCTTCAATGATCCTGAATTGGATTAACCTACCTCACCAATCCTTGGTGGGCAAAGAGTTGTCAACAATCAACATTTAGGCAGAAAGCCTAAGCCTTGAGGTTGGTCTCATCTGTTGCGAGAGATGGACATCTGAAGTGGAGCTCCGTTAGCAGCTGTGTTATTTTTTATGTTATTTTCTTATTATCCTGAGATATCCTGCATTTATCTAACCTGAGGGTTCTACTACAGTATATGCAAGCATATATAAACATGGTTGGCAAGAAAGAGGCTCAGAAAAAATTTGCAAAAGAAAGCTAAAGCTACATCCAAGCCCAGACCAAAAAGTCCAATTGAACCTCAAGGTACGGCCTTTCAGAGACTGACCTTGAACAGAAGGGCGAGACCCAGACTCCTCGGGACCACGGTCCGCTGCATCGTCTCCAGTTGAGAGCGAAATGGGGAGCAAATGTGCAAGTGACGCAGGTCACGATAGCTCGCCGATTGGAGAAGATCATTTGAAACTGGAAAAGGCCTTGCAGTCCACGTTTTCACCTACTCCACGCGACCTGGGAACATTGGCTGTAATAGAGCCCGCCAACTCGCCTACGGTGCACAAAAGCAGAAATGATCTGTCCGAACTGAAGGTGATGATCGCTGAGCTCAAGCAAGATATAAAGAATGATTTAAAGAAAGAAATAAATAGTATGCTCAAGACAAACGAGAGGAAAAGCGAGAAGGCAAGTGAGAAGCTACGGCAGGATAATAAAGACTCAGAGTCGCTTTGAGGCAGCCTTTAAATGTAGAGCACATTCAGGAAAACGCGTCTAAACTGAGCACACTTGCCAATGAGCTGGAGGATGTTAAGCAGACATTCACGACTCGAATTGAAACAGTCAAAAATCTAGCATCCACCACTTATGGAAAAGCAACAGCTGCCAATTCCGAATGCAAAAAACTCGGAGACAGACTTGCTGCTCTGGAAGATGGAAGCAGAAGGAATAATATTAGAATTGAAGGTCTACCTGAGAATCGTAAGAGTCCAAACATTTAGGCAGAAAGCTAAGGAGTGGAGAACCCCATACGGCATTTTTCTGTGAAAAGGGTGTTTTGTAAGGTTGTTTATCATGTAGCCAGTTACTTTCATGCATTGACTTCTTCTCAACAAGTGCAATATACTGTATGACTAAAGGCACAATGTGCAGGTGGTGTGTGATCACACAAATAAAGATCTGTCATCAATACTTTGCTGCTTAAAGAGGCACAAGGACAGCAACATTCAGAATAACAGCTGATGGGACATTACTGCTTCACAAATAAGCTGTTGTGAAAAATGGCTCTACATTGTGATCATGTCTCATTATTTTATTCAACAACATTTATTTATATAGCACATTTTCATAAAAATAGTGTAGCTCAAAGTGCTTTAAATGGTGAAGAAAATAAAAGACAAAGTAAGAATTAGAATAAGACAACACTAGTTAACATAGAATAAGAGTAAGGTCCGATGGCCAGGGAGGACGGAAAAAAAAAAAACTCCAGACGGCTGGAGAGAAAAAATAAAACCTGCAGGGGTTCCAAGCCACGGGACCGCCCAGCATTCTACCTTACATAAATGAAACAGTCCTCTTTGTATTTAGGGTTCTCTTGGAAGGACTTGATGATGGTGGTCATGTGGACTTCTGGCTTTTAATCCATCAATGTAGGACATCACGGTGCTTTGATTTGGTGGTGACGGCGCAGATCGCCACCACAGAAAACCGGGAAAAGAAACAGAAGAGAGAGTAGGGGTCAGTACGGATCATAAAGCCACCATGAATAGTTGTTGTAATGAATTGAATATACAGAGTATCAGGATTAAATGAAGAATCCTAACCCATCTAGTTAAATCAAGTTTATTGCCATGCATACACAGTAAAATGAAGTTCTTACTTTCATGTCTCCTTAGAACGTTTGCCCAAAAATACAATCCAAAAAAATAAATAGATGAAATAAATCAAAATATATGTACATGATATGCATTTCTATTTATATATTATTACCTGTAAAAATTCTTTATGTATGTGTGTATATAAAATATGTACATAGGAGGGGAACCCAAAAATAAAAAAAAAATCGTATATTTCTCAGAACATTTCCAAAATGTAATCACTCTCAAAATCTGTCCCTGAGACACAATACACTTGTCCCACCACTTTTTCCATTGCTCAAAACTCTTCTGAAACTCTTACAAAGTGATAGCCTTCAGTGCCACTGTCATTTGCTTCTTGCTCTCCTCTACATCCTGAAAATGCTTTCCTTCAAGATCCCTTGAAGAAATTAACGCACACTCAATGTTGTGAGGGTGGGAGAGTTGTTGTAATGCAGAGGCCACTCGCCTGATCGCCACAGTTTGGGTTGTTTTCTCTGCACTGCATCAGTTGAGCACTTCAAGGATGCCACTTGGCCAAATGATGCAGAGAGCAGTCTAGTACATGCACCTAGTGGCAGACATCGGAAATAACACCCCTCCAGACTCCAGAAACAAAAATTCTGTTTATTTTTTGGTCCCCCCTTGTACATGCTCTATACAGTATTCTTATGTCTGACTGTTCAGTAATTTTACAACTTGTAGATAGGGACTTTCCTTGAATCTGCAGGTGTGGGTGCCAGTGGTCCTATAATTTTCTCAAGAAAGAGGGAGTAAGAAAAGTTCTTGTGCAAGATGCCTGAAGTCATTAATTTTACTGTTTGCTTTGCTCAGTCAGTGTTATTTATGTTCTGAATAGAAGACAGATGAGTGCTAATTATGTTCTCTACTGCTTTCAACACCCTCTGCAGTGCTTTATATTCTTGAGCCAAGCATTTCCTATACCAGGAAGTGATGTAGCCTGTCAGGAGAAGGAGTATAGGAACCTAATCAAGGACTTTGTTAAATGGTGCAACTCAAACCATTTACACCTGAACACCAGCAAAACCAAGGAGCTGGTGGTGGATTTTAGGAGACCCAGGCCCCTCATGGACCCCGTGATCATCAGAGGAGACTGTGTGCAGAGGGTACAGACTTATAAATACCTGGGAGTGCAGCTGGATGATAAATTGGAATGGACTGCCAATACTGATGCTCTGTGCAAGAGAAGACAGAGCCGACTATACTTCCTTAGAAGTCTGGCGTCCTTCAACATCTGCAATAAGATACTGCAGATGTTCTATCAGACGGTTGTGGCAAGTGCCCTGTTCTACACCACGTGGTGGTGTGCTGGGGTGGCAGCATAAAGAAGAGGGACGCCTCACACCTGGACAAACTGGTGAGGAAGGCAGGCTCTATTGTAGGCATGGAGCTGGACAGTTTCATATCTGTGGCAGAGCAACGGGCGCTGAGCAGGCTCCTGTCAGTCATGGAGAATCTACTGCATCTACTGAACAGGATCATCTCCAGACAGAGGAGCAGCTTCAGTGACAGACTGCTGTCACCATCCTGCTCCACTGACAGACTGAGGAGGTCATTCCTCCCCCACACTATCTATCTATCTATCTATCTATCTATCTATCTATCTATCTATCTATCTATCTATCTATCTATCTATCTATCTATCTATCTATCTATCTATCTATCTATCTATCTATCTATCTAGGATGGATTCCACTATGCACCTCTACAGGTGGAGAAAAGTGAAATTTGCTCAGGCGTATAAAGAATTAGAGGCACTGGTGAACCTCTTTAAATGGTTAAACGAAAATGTGTTGTGCCCACATCACTTCAATGGCAATGGTCATTCCAAGAAATTTAAAGCTGCTCATTCTTTCAAGAGCATTCCCAGCAGATGGAAGCATGGTCTGCCTTCTGCTTATTGAAGTCTATGGCCAGCTACTTGGTTTTGCTGACATTAACTCTTTGAGGGCTGAATATTTTTTCCAAAAACTCAGTTTTCAGAAAAGCACCCAATGCACTGGTTTCACACATAAATCAACATAAAACATCTGTTGCTGCGTGCTGTGGTTGCTGTTGGCACCTGTTTTGCATCTCTGGCAGCAGTGGCTGTGAAGGGGTGGCTCGATGGCCAGCAGGAATGCACGGCGGGTCGGCTACCTCTTTGTTTTCGCACAGCAGGTTGGCGATGGTGGTAGTTGCAGTGTGACGCAATATGGTTTGTACCTCTTGTCATCATAAGTGGTGGTCTTCCTAGGCGAACGCTGCTGTAGGCGTATCGACTACACGAAAGTGTTCATTACCACGATCAGTTGGGGACCGACAGGCCAATGTTGGTCCCTCACTTTCGTTTTCAATATCCATCTCCAGAACACTTGCATCAAACTCAGAGTCCGATTCAGCGATAATACGTAAAACGTCCATGGAGTATTTTGCTTTGCAAATTTGTTTTTGTCTCTCACCAGATGTCAATGCCATTTCACAGGCGGCTTGCTTTTCACTACTCATGCATGCACATGAAATCAAGGTCAAATAAACAAAGCTACATAGCTTTCCTTCAACCAAAGATAGTCAAACTAAAACATAAGGGTGAGGTTTGTAACAGTTTACCGCTCATTACTGTCCTCTATCCTGAATTTTGACAAAAGTTAACATCAGTCCTGAAAGAGTTAAGACTAAGATTAATCTCCTGGTAACACTGTATCAGAAGATAGATCTCTTCTCTGTAAGTCATCTTATCATTATTGGTGATCAGGACCATGATAGTGGTATCGTCAGCAAATGTAATGATCGTGTTAGAACTCTGCCTGGCCCACGGAGTTAAAGGTGAACACTGAATACAGAAGGATTCTCCGCACATGACCCTGTAGAGTACCAATGTTGAGGTTTAGTGTGGGTAATGTGGTTCTACACATTCTTAGGTCTGTTGGCTAGGAAATCTAAAATCCAGTTGCAGAAGGTGAAATCTTAAATTTAGGAGTTTGGTCAGCTTTTCTGGTACAACAGTGCTAAATTATGAACAGAGCAGAACTCTGGCGTACGTTTTTATTATCCAGATATGCCAGAAAGGTATAAAGAACAAGGGGTATGGCATACTCTGTGGGGTGATTGTGATAATAGCAAACTGGAGTTGGTCCACATTTGAAATATTGTGATAAGTATATTGAAGTACCAGTCTCTCAAAGCACTTTTTCACAATTAAGTGAAAGGAAACCGGTCTGTAGTCAGCACTGGGTCTTGTTTTCTTCAGCACAGGGATAATTGTTGTCCTCATGAATCAACAGTGAAATATTAAAGACGTCACTGAAGGCATCAGTTAATTGGTTGCTACAGATCTTTAAAAAATCACACCCTGAATTTCCATACACACCAATTGCCTTGTGAACATTAACACTCAAAAATCCTCCATTGCTCCATGCACAGAAACAGGGAAGAATTAGTAATGTGGTACAGCAGACAGTTGAAAGGCGGACTGCTTGTTGTCACAATCTGTATAGAAAACATTACATTGATGTGGTGATACTAGATTAAGGTTTACTGTGTAGTATGTAAACATCCCCAATATGCAAATTATTACAGCTGCTAAATTCCATCTCTAGTTTAGTCTCATACTTACACTTAGCCAGTTTAAGTCCTCTTCTGTATTTATATCTGCATTTTTTGTATGTTTCCACATTGCTGTGTGCCTTAAGTGTTGATCCACAATGTCTTATTTGGAAATATTTTATAATTTTCATAGGCATACCGTGATCCACACATTTTGTACCATAATACACTGAGAGATATTACTGTTTTATCTAAAATTAGAAAAAAAATCCAATTTGCTAAATCTATAAGAAACTACCCAAAACCTCTTTTGGAAATTGGAAGACTTTTACTAATGTGGAACAATACAGGACAGACATTGAGCACTTAATGAATTTGGCGAGCATAGATGAGACTGCTGGACTTATCTCTAAAATCTGAAAAAGGAAAGGCATTTTGGACTCTTCTTTTTTTTATTATGGCAAATGTGTGTTGTGCTAACTACATTGCATAAGTAATGGGGACTGCAAGAGAACTCCGTTCACAGCATTTTCTCCAATGCAGATGAGAGTCTAATCAAGGTCATTTTTCCTAAGCTCTATAACGTGGCTCATTGGCTTTGCTAACATTAATGGTGCAATTGTTGCCCCCTGCAGTAATGTACCACAAGGCCTACAATGGTGCTGTTATAAGCAAATTTAATGATAAACCTGAAGCTGGGTTTGTTTCACACTATTAAAGGGAGCAAGAAATAGAGTGAGTGTGCGTCTGTCAGTCTGTGTCAATTTCATGTAGAGAGAATAGTTGTTGCTCTCCATAATTTCCTGCCTCCAGTGAGTCCAGACTCATTCCTATAAGATTGAGACTTTTCTAATTCTGCTCCATAAGTGTACTGTACCTGTATAATATGTTTAATATGTTGTTCACTAACATGAGGACCAAGGTCCAATCTAGTATCTTTTCTGGCAAGCAGTGTGGCGTCTAATTGTTAACTTGACTGAACTGTAAATCCATGAAATGCCAGTTATATTGCCCTTTCACCTGACTGAGTTACTTACCAAAATTGTAGGAGTACTGGACACAAACTATTGTATTGTATCTCTTATGTTCATTACACACAGTATAATTGCACTATATAAAAAAGTATGTTTGTTTGTAGTTATGTCACAGCTGATGCCTTTTCAGAACTGTGTTTTTACACGGGTACTTCAGTACATATGAATAAAGAGAGAAGGGACTGAACGCAGCAGACAGCACTGGCCTTGAGCTCTTTGGCTCAGTTTATTGCAGGCACTTCTGAGCCGCCTACACCTTTACTTTTCAGAACTAAAAAAAAACGTGTCTGGCTTCTTTTTATGTCTTTGTGAAGATGTTCATTGAGTTCTGCCTTCGCGTGAATAGGGAAATGTGTTTTGCTATTTTTTTTTTTTTAACATATTTCTTTTTTGGGTAAAATGAACTCAGTGGTACCTCTTGAGTGCTATTACAGCAGGTCTGACTGTCATTTAATCTCTGTTGATTCATGGAGCTCATTCAGTGGACAGACATTTTTAGTTTATATCAAGAGCTCAGATAAATTTTAAGTTTGTATCTTTTGAAAATATTTCTGTCTGAAGCTTGAGCATTTACAAATTGCTGACAGCCAAGTGCAAGGCATGGACTTTTTAATTTAGGTAGTTTGAAATTTACGAGTGCAGCATGATGCTTCAGTGTTTGCACAGAACCAGGAGTTCAGTTTAGTCAGTGTCTGAGTGTGTATGTTCTCTCCATGACTATGTGTTTTTTTTTTACTGTATTATACATGTTAGACACATTCATAACTTTAATTGTGTAAGATTAGCTCCTGCCTTCTACCCAGTGCTATGCACTATGGCATACTGACTTCACATTTCCTCAGGAATGAGTTCATTTTAAATCACGGGTGTCGAACTCTGGGTCTGGAGGGCCTCAGTGGCTGCAGGTTTTCATTCGAATCCTTTACCTAATCAGTGACCAGTTTTCATTGCTAATTAACTTCTTTTCCCTTCATTTTAATAGCCTTGTTTTTAAGGATTCAGTCCTCCGAATTTGTTCCTTTCTTCAGTAAATTATAGCCAAACAGAAATGAGATGTGAAACGATCCAACAGATGATCAGCTAAACTGGGATTTCAAACTTTAACCAATTTCACCCCAACCAATCTCTTAAAGAGAAGCTGATTCTTGCTGTTCATTAATACTAGAATTACCAGAGCCTACGAGAAAACTCATAAATCCGGCCCACCTTAAATACATTCTCACCTCTCCGTCAGCGTCTTTTGTCCTGTAAATTTGTCGATAAGCAGCAAGCAGTCTGGTATCCTATCCCCCAGTCCACCGCTGCAGTTCAATTCGCAAAGAAGTTTCTCAGTGTTTATCTTCGAGTGAAGTGCTGGAGCTTTATAGGGTAAAAAAAAGTACATTGTCATTTAGAATACATACATTTCATGTGTGCTCTGTGTCAGCAACAATCTCTGTAAAAATGTTGTTTAAACAGAAACGTTTTTCATGTTTTAGTAATAATTGACAAAATGTAGACATGAAATGTATATTATGTGAAGCCTGAAATACAAATGTGAAATAAACACTTTCACAAAAGGTACAAGTATAACAAAACAAGTGCACTTTTATTCAAGAATTCAACCAAAGAAAAAAGAAAGCAGGTTACAGTAGGCGGTTAATACGACAGCTTGCGTGGTGCAATGCTAAGAACTGCTGCCTTCCAATCAAGAGGTTGCGGTTTCGATATCAGCTGCTTCCCAAATTTACCATTTTGAGTAGTGAGCTGCTCGTATTGTTTATATCATACAATGAAAAACATATATTTGATTTGCGTCTGTAAATTTATAGTACTTGTCAAAGTTTTTTTTTTCTTTTTCAGTTTTATTCTCTCACTCCGGTTCAGGCTCCCACACCCCCTATCCACCTCCCCCCACACCCCGTTTTCAGATAAAGATGTGGTATGACCTTTTTTATTCTTTTACGTTTCTCCTGTTAGTTTACTAGATAGCAGCCGGTGCTTAACCTCATATATACTGTGTGAGGAGCCAGCAATAGGAGCTGGAACGTGGTGCAAAGTAGGCCAGACAAGGAATATGATAGTACCAGCTAGGGGCCTAATTATTATTCTTTATACTATTAAGTGTTAGAATATAGCCCCTCACCAAGAGAAGTGACAAATAACATATAGAGTACAATTGGGTTTGATTTTCCTTATGGCAAAGTTTAAAAACCACAAACCAGATACCAAAATCTAAAGATAAGCTAAGGTTAATCAAACAGGCGACCTTTTACAGCAATACAAGAATCATAGTGGCTTAATGATCTGGGCTGGTAATTCAAAGGTTGCTGGTTCAAATGCAGTGACAGTAGGAATGCTACTCTGTTGGGTCTCTGAGCCAAAACTGTGTACAGTGATCCCTCACTATATCGCGCTTCGACTTTCGCGGCTTCACTCCATCACGGATTATAAATGTAGGCATATCTAAATATATATCACGTATTTTTCGCTGGTTCGCGGATTTCTGTGTACAATGGGGCTTTTAAATTATGGTACATGCTTCCTCAGTTTGTTTGCCCAGTTGATTTCATACAAGGGACGTTATTGGCGGATGGCTGAGAAGCTACCCAATCGGAGCACGTATTACGTATTAAATAAAACTCCTCAATGATATACGATATGCTTCCCGTGCGGTGCTTCGCATACTTAAAAGCTCCAACAGCACATATTGATTTTTGATTGTTTGCTTTTCTCTGTCTCTCTCACTCTCTCTGACATTCTCTGCTCCTGACGGAGGGGGTGTGAGCAGAGGGGCTGTTTGCACAATGACTGTTTGCTTAGAAGATACTGATGCTCCTCTAAAAAATTCTTGAAAGACTACTTTCACATTGATCCCTTCATTGCTGCCGCTTTATCTCGGTGCTTCGTTTACTTAAAAGCCCAACAGCCCTATTGATTTTTGATTGTTTATTTTTCTCTATCTCTCTGACACTCTCTGCTCCTGACGGCACTCCTTTGAAGTGGAAGATATGTTTGCATTCTTTTAATTGTGAGAAAGAACTGTCATCTCTGTCTTTTCATGGAGCACAGTTTAAACTTTTGACTAAAGGGTGTTATTTCATGTCTAGAGTGCTCTAATAATGTTAAAAAACGTATTTAGAAGGTCGTAAACAGGTTTTCTATGCTCTAACTGCGAAAATATTAGATTTATAAATAAAGAATCCTGCTTTGTGGAAATTCATTTATTTGTCTGGAGCGGATTAACCGCGATAAACGAGGGTTTACTGTATAACTGTGCGGAGAATATTTATAAACAGTGTGGGAGAGTTTCTAAGGGCTTAAAATATATAAAAATAACCATACAAACATATGGTTTTTACTTCACGGATTTTCCAGAACCCCCCGCGATCGAGGAGGGATTACTGTATCTCTTCAGAATAAGTTGGAGTATGTGAAAATAAACAAATTCCTAATATATGTTGAGTATAAAGGATTAAAAATCACAGAAAAAAATAGTCATGAATGCTAAACTTAGTAGGCCTAAACATTGGTATTTTACTGAACTGGCACATAACCTCGGTGTTATCTTTGACACCAATCTATTTTTAACCTCACATTTTAAAACACTATCTAAAACCTACTTTTGAAAACTAAAAATATAGGGAAAAATAAAGCATTCCTAGTATGTAAGATACAGAGAAAAGTATCCATGCGTGTAATTTTGGTAAAATATACTACTGCAATGCATCATTCATAAGCATGTTTAAAAAATTTCAGCATTCAATTAATTCAAAGTACTTCTTCATTGATCATTACTAAAATAAAAAAATATGACTACGTGACACCTGTCCTAGAGTCCTTACGCTGGTTTCCAGTTAAGTTTAAGGCTTTTTTCCAAAACTTTCTTCGTACTTATGAAGATTTGAATTGCTTAGGCCATACTTACCTGAAGGAACATATAAATGCATGTATGTAGCGTAAATTACAATCAATCTCAAGCTGCTGATGTAATAAAGATTTCCAGGGATAAATGCTGCTGGTTCATGTTGAGTCTTAAGCTACGGTGTTCTGAAGCTGTGGGATGAGCTACCAAACTCATGTAAGAGAATGCCCCATTAGTCTCAGGTTTAAGACTCATTAGTTTAGCATTCCCTGATTAGAGTTGCTAATTAACTTTTCTTAAAGCAGGTCTTTTTTTAGTCACTTGCACAATAAATACAACTGTTCGTACTCTTATGACCTTCCACTATTCTGTAACTCTACTCAGTATCCTGTTGTGGCACTTGGTGCCACTGTTACATTGTCATGCTAGATTTTGAGAGTCTTGGAATAAATGATTCATATAATTAATCTGATTTTTATCAGACTGACTAGCATATACAGTATGTATATAGGATGCCTAGGACGATTTTTCCGACCAATTGGCCAGGGTCATCAGAACTGTGTCAGTTATATCCAAATGTGGAAACCCCCCCCGAGGATTTGTATTTTCTCCACAAATTCTCGTGTCTGGAATTTTTACTCCTTCAATATCAGCTGGCCATATATAATTTATAATGTTGATTAATTTTATAATGCCCTGCTTTGTATTTAATGTTGTTTGTTTGTAGTACTAGGGTGTTGTACAGTGTTAGCCATTATGGATGTAGTGAAAAGTCAATCAAAATGAAGCCTTTTATTGGCTAACTAAAAAGCTTTCAAGGCAACTCTGGCCCCTTCTTCAGGCAAGATGTAATCAATGTATCTAGTTAGCCAATGAAAGGTGTCATTTTGATTGACTTCTCATTATAAATGTTTAGTTTTATCAAATTGCAAATAATTGAAGTTTGTCCTCAAGCTCTAAGAATTTACTATGTACTTAGTGAAGTGAATTGAATTAATTTAGGAACCTTTTTTTTAAGTGTGTTTTATTTATTTATAAGTAAAGATAAGGCAACAACAACATTTATTTATATAGCACATTTTCATACAAACAGTAGCTCAAAGTGCTAAGGCAACAGCAACCCCTCACCCATAAATCAACATATCAATGCCACAAAAAGAAATTATCCATCCATCATCCAAACCACTATATCCTAACTACTGGGTCATGGGGGTCTGCTACAGCCAGTCTCAGCCAACACAGGGTGCAAGGCAGGAAACAAAACCCAGGCAGGGTGCCAGCCCACTGCAGGGCACACACAAACACACCAAGCAAACACTAGGGACAATTTAGGATTGCCAATGCACCTAACCTGCATGTCTTTGGACTGTGGGAGGAAACCCACACAGACACGGGGAGAACATGTAAACTCCACGCAGGGAGGACCCGGGAAGCAAACCCACGTCTCCTTATTGCGAGGCGGCAGTGCTACCCACTGCGCCACTGTGCCACCCACAAAGGAAATCATTCCATAAAATTACTATACTATTCATCAAAGGCACAATGAAAAGAATGGAAGAAATGAATGAAATAGAATTCTACAAAAAAAGAAAAAAAACTAGGACAAATATACAATCTAAAACTAATCTAAAAAAAATGCAGATTTTGACCAGTCCAATTTAAAGTCTCCATTTCATCTAAAAAAAAATCTACATATTTTGAGATGTAGGAAGAAAACCCACAAGGATATCACGGACTACACTACACACTACAGGTGGCTTCTGGGCTGGAATTTGAACCTAGGACAGCAATGCTAACTTCAGAGCAACTGTAGCTCATAAATTACCATTTATGTCACCATTGACATAATTAAATAAACATGCTCAGTTCTTGGTCCTTGGCAGTTAGGTGTTGTCACTCATTGTTCACCTCCCAGCTGAAGTCACTGAAGAGAGAGTATCCCAGTGTCCCTGTTTTAAGTTTGTAAAGCTCCAGTAAAGTCTGAACCTCCACAACATTTTCAGTTTTCCTTTTCCATTTCTTCCTCTTTGCAGATGTGATGGAGCCTATTGATTTTAACAGTCTGATGTTGTTCCAAGGCTTCTCGTCCCAAGAGAACACAAATTTCTCTAAGCTCTCTATGCTACCCCACTTGGCAGACCTTGTCAGCTACAGCATCCAGAAGGTGATTGGTTTTGCTAAGATGGTGCCTGGGTTCAGGTGAGAATATGTTCACTGTTCCTACTTTTGTACAGCTACTTAAAATTGGGGGAGAGACTGTTGTTGCGTGAAGATTTCCTAATCCTGCCTGCTTTACTCTAACGCTAACACTACAGCAACACATGTATCCCATACTAATTCTCCTCTTGCTTCTCCACAGAGATCTGACCCCCGATGACCAAATTGCCTTGCTTAAGTCAAGTGCCATTGAGATTATCATGCTCCGCTCCAATGAGTCCTTCAATTTGGATGACATGTCCTGGTCATGTGGAAGCCCTGACTACAAGTACTGTGTTAGTGATGTTAAGCAGGGTGAGTGAATTTTGCTTTGTACATGGCCTGTTTAGAACAGGTGGTCTATGTATGGGAATATTGATTACTTCAGTTCTAACTGGACTGGAGGCAAAACTTTAAGCCACCTACCTGCAATATTGACCATTCACTGAATGTTTCTTACCTCAGCGGGACACACCATGGATCTGCTTGAGCCACTGGTTAAATTCCAGATTGGTCTAAAGAAACTTCATCTTCATGAAGAGGAACATGTTTTGCTGATGGCCATCTGCTTGCTATCACCAGGTAGAGAGCATCCTTGCAAATATTTGAGAAATAGCACAACACCCTTTTGTAAGATTTGCATTTTAGGGTAGCAAAGTGATGTTGTCTTTAGTTCTGCTTCCTCATCTTGAGTTTGATTGGCTCTTATATATCGCATAGTGTGGGAGAGGACCAATCTCCTCAGTCTGTCAGTGGAGCAGAACATTGACAGCAGTCTGTCTCTGAAGCTGCTCCTCTGTCTGGAGATGATCCTGTTCAGTGGATGCAGTGGATTGTCCATGATTGACAGGAGCCTGCTCAGTGCCCGTCGCTCTGCCACAGATGTCAAACTGTCCAGCTCCGTGCCTACAATAGAGCCTTCCTTCCTCACCAGTTTGTACAGGCGTGAGGCGTCCCTCTTCTTTATGCTGCCTCCCCAGCACACCACTGCGTAGAAGAGGGCGCTCGCCACAACCGTCTGATTGAACATCTGCAGCATCTTATTGCAGATGTTGAAGGACGCCAGCCTTCGAAGGAAGTATAGTCGGCTCTGTCCTTTCTTACACAGAGCATCAGTATTGGCAGTCCAGTCCAATTTATCATCCAGCTGCACTCCCAGATATTTATAGGTCTGCACCCTCTGCACACGGTCACCTCTGATGATCACGGGGTCCATGTGATGATCACATGCAAACTGGACTCACAATGAATGAGCTCCTCCTCTGTAAGCCTGCCGATTGTGCTGAAACACAGTAAAATTTAAATAAACAAAATGTTTAAATGAAGGGTTAGGGTTTTAAATGAAGGAAAATGAAATAATGTCAAGTTCATTGTTCATGTTATGCATTATTTTTTTTTTCCCCCTTAGATCGACCAGGTGTCCAAGATCGAAGCCGTATAGAATCCATACAAGACAGGCTGTCGGAGGTCCTCCAGGCCTATATCCGAATCAACCATCCTGGAGGCCGCCTCCTCTATGCCAAAATGATCCAGAAGCTTGCAGACTTGCGCAGCCTGAGTGAGGAGCATTCCAAGCAGTACCGTAGCCTGTCCTTCGAGCCAGAGCACAGCATGCAGCTTACGCCACTAGTGCTGGAGGTTTTTGGCAATGAAGTGTCTTAGTGTGAAGCTCCAGCAACTCAGGAAGAGCTTACTAAGCTCATTCATGCCATTGGGCTCTCAGCCCCTTGAAAAAGAAAAAGAAAAAAAAAAAACAACTCCTTCCCTTCATTCCATGGCTTTTGCCACATGTCACTCTGCAGACTCAACTACAGTTATTTATTTATTTTTGGTTTTTTTTTTTAAGAAAAGCTTTATGAACTTGTTTTGAAGGTGCACCGAAGTAAACATACCCCTTCTTTGCCCTGTACACAAAAGGTCCTAAACCTAGATGATGCTTTCCCTATAGATCTCATTGAACTTCTAACAGACAGCAGTAATGAATCTTCAAAACTGAAACCGTTTCTCGAACTACAAGTAGACTGAGCCAAAGACTTCAACCACCGCACATGATGTATAAGAGGCTGTGAAAACCAAAGTGTCTTTTTGTGTCAAAATTAACACGGGTCTGGCCCATCCCCAGTAGCCACTAACAACCCAGTAGTTCCTTAAATTGTGTGGCTTCAGTCCTGTGATATGGCTGGTGGAGGTTTTCCTCCATCAGATGTGGCGTGGCTAATGCCCCCCGAACCCCTTTACCTTTGAACTGTCTTTGATTATTGTAAGTCAGACCCTTTTACCATTGTGAATGAACACTAATTCCTTAACCAGAGACAATCCGAGGGTTTGGGCTTCTGCCTATCCCACTTTCTTGTACTTTATTTTGTGTTGCTCTTTACCTCCTGATAGAAATTGCACAACTTTGCTGTCTTTTAGCCATTCAGTGCTTATTTTCTTACCTTACTGATCAACTTGCACCTGCCCCCTTACCAAAATACTAACCCTACATGTCCTGATGGGTATGGAATTCCAGATGGCTTGAAGGAGATTCTTCTATTTCAGTAGATTTATTTTAATTGGTAAAAGAATTTGGGTCAAACTGGGATTGATGATCGTGTTTGGGAAGCTTTTTTCTCCTACATTTAGCCAGTGTATTTGGAGAAGAAATATCAGACGCTGTTTGTTCTGGATGTTCAGTACTCTCCTCCTCTTCTTGTTAAATCAGGCCTATGAATACCCATCTCCCCCAACTCTCTTCAAAGGTAATAGAAAACTTTAATGGTTCGTATTAGACCCTCACCCTCAAACTGCCAAAGCTTATGAACCTCCATCCTTTAATACATTTGTCTAAAGTTTGAATGTTTAAACCTTTGAGAGAAGTGAGGGCTGATTGTATTTTTAATGTATGCCCTTGCATTGCAAGAGAACAATGTGGGTTTTACGTGAAGGCCTGCAGATGTGTTCCCCCTCCATTGCTGGAGCAGGCAGGTTTCTTACTGTGCAGTGTGCAGATGCAACCAAGATGCTCCTGGCTTTGCTGCATATGGGCATCCATCACTATTAAGGTTATTGTATTTTTTTATCTGCAGCTGTGCCTTTCGTGTCCAGTACGTGGCATATGTGTATATGCTTGTAACATTCTCAAAGGTCACGATAAACTTAATGTGCCTGCAGCTGGACAATTAAACACAAAAATCTTCATTTATTTTTAGACTTCGAATGCTGGTTTCATTGCTTGCACTGCGTCATGTTTTTTTTTTTTTTTTAAAGCTTCACACATAGTGCCAGAAAGTCATCTTGCCTCATTGACTTTCATACAGAGAAAGCGTGAAAAGAAAAAACTCTGAGCCCGCCATCCTCAGTGACAGGTCATCAGTGATAATTAAGAAATGGACATGGAAACCATGCGGTGGGCTGGCGCCCTGCCCGGGGTTTGTTTTCTGCCTTGCGCCCTGTGTTGCCTGGGATTGGCTCCAGCAGACCCTCCATGACCCTGTAGTTGGGATATAGCGGGTTGGATAATGGATGAATGGATGGACAAGGAAACCAAGACACTCACTCCTTACATCTGCTGGATGTTGCATTGTCAGTAAGATCTGAGACCTGTGCCTGATTATATCCCATTTGCATTAGGAAGGGTCCTCCTAATGTGTTTTGATGATATGTTTGGCTCCTTACTGCCCCTCACCATAACCACTCCTCCTCCTCCTCCTCTTCTCACCCCACTTAAAAAAATAAAATTAAAAACTGAATTCCTCATCTCTGAAGAAAAAAAACTGTGAAAGCCTTTAGAGCAGGGGTGTTGAACTCTGGGCCTGGAGTGTCGCAGTGGCTACAGGTTTTCATTCTAACCCTTTTCCTAATCACTGACCAGTTTCCACTGCTAATTAACTTCTTTTCCCTCCATTTTAATTGCCATTTTTTAAGAAGTCAGCCCTCTAAATTGATTCTTTTCTTCATTGAATGGCAGCCAAACAGAAATGAGATGTGAAACGAGCCGACAGATGGCCACCTAAATTGGGGCTTCAAACACCAACCGATTTTCACTCCAACCACCTTCTTAATGAGAAGTCGATTCTTGCTGTTAGTTAAACCCAATATTTAATTCCACGGCTTGTTGCTGCTCTCATTCTGCCACAGTAGACATTTCCAAAATGATTTTCTGTTTTTTCTAAGAACACTGGCAAAATGTTTTGGTGACCTGAGAGACCTTACCAGTACCACCACATTTCTTTATGTTCAGATATTGTGTGATGGGCACAGGTAAGCTGGCCACATGGCGGCTTGTTTTGTGTCTCAGAATTGTTTGGCTGCTAATTAAAGAAAAAGAAACAACAAAGAAGCCTGAGTCAAGTTAATTAAAATTAAGGCAAAAGAATTTAATTAGCAGCAAAAACAGGCCACTAATGAAGAAGATGGTTAGAATGAAAACCCTCCAGGACTGGAGTTTGACACCCCTACCTTAGAGCTAAACAAAGCTCATTCCTATGCAGCTGTCTCACTTATCTACGCTGCTATGTCTTAACCCGTGTCTTATGACCAAATAACGTAACTTCATTTACATTTTAATTAGTCACCTACAGTATATAAGCTGTATTTTCATGGTTGCAGCATATCCTCACATTTGATGTAATTCCTGTCTCTCTCACTTGGTGTCTTTATCAAGCATCAATGGCTGTGATTTTGTTCAGTGTTGACTTACATCCTCTTCCTACATCTCATTAACTTGTGGGCCAAGCTAAGTATTTAACATCACATAACCTAACCTTCTCAAACATTATCCTAAAGACGATTTTGGTCATTTGTCAGGGACGTACTAAACTATGTAATTTTCACCTAATTGTGTTTTTTTATTTACTTGACATTATAGCTTATTGGCACCTCATCTTACTGAATAGTTGCATAATTTTACTCAGATGGCGTACCAGATGTCATCTTACCTGCTTAAATAACTGGATCGTTTACTGATCACTGTGTCATTTCAACTTCTGAAAATTTTGCTCACGTGATATTAAGTTTGTAGATTATTGCATGTGCTGAATTGTCAAAAAGTCGAGATTCTTGTCTCATGTCTGCAGTATAACGAGATCCTCGCCTGCACATCTTCTGCAGACTAGTGACAGCGGATAGTGAATACAATGCCATACATTGGATAAGAAGTCAGAAAATCAATGTACGAAGCACACCCCAGCTCCATCCATGCAGTGGTCAGTATGTGCGGCTGCCAGAAATACCGTAGCTTTCACTACATGGCGTTATTGCCTATCAGTGTCATGATATAACTCATCTGTTTGACACCAAAAGTGATTTCCTAGCTGGATTAACAGTCTATATTTCAATATTTACTGTCTTCTTTACCTAATTAACTCTTTCAGGGCTGATGTCGACTTTTGTCAAAAGGAGGAGTTGACGATGAGGATCATCTGTGACAAAACCAACCGTTATGTCTTAGTTGGAGTCTCGTTCCTAGAAAGAAAGTTAGCTTTGTTGGTTTTGTCCGAGGTTTCCTGCACCATGAGTAGCAAGGCACAAAAATGGCCCTGACGGACACCTGGCTAGAGATCAAAGCGGAAGCGTAAAACAGAATACTCCAGGGATGACGTTTTGCGTGTTCTCTCTGAACTGGACTATGACTTGTTGGACTCTGATTTTGATACAAGTGATCGAAGACGAATGTGAGGTTCTGGCTTCAGCTGGTTGTTCCCCAGCTAATCGTGGTGCTGAACAGGTTCAAGTAGCTGACACACCTATGGCACTGTTCGACTGGGAGGACTGCCACTTAACAATGATAAGAGGTTAGAAACCAGTTTGCAATGCCCTGCGGAAGTGACCACTGCTGCTGCCCCAGCCGCACGAAGACAACCCGGCAGCAAGCCTGTCACACATTCTTGGCAAACTGGCAGCCGCAGCATGCAACAACAAACGTTTTATGTTGATTTCTGTGTGAAGCCATTGCTTCTCAGAAAACAAGAAATATTCAGCCCACAAAGAGTTAATACTCATTGTGTGATGTCTGACAATAGTGTGTTTTATTTTTTTATTTTATATCTCACCATAGCAGATATTTCACACGCATCCTACACAGTAATTTAAACACTTCAGTTTATATAGTATAGTATAGTTTCTATAGTGCCACCACTCCAAAGTCCCCTACAAGTGCATTCACTTACACATTACAGTTGTTCCTATATATTGTACTATTGGAGCCCAAGCAGGCTCAGTGCTATGCATCACAAAGTGAGCCAGGGATGAGGGTGACTTACAGTACAACTGCTCACCCACTAGACTGGCATTTTCATCCTTACTGGTGACTAATTATGGTTACTTGCCATTTTATCTCCTTGGTTTATAGTTTACCCAGACCATAACAACTTGTCTTCTATGAATGACTTGCTGTCTCATTTCCATTTCTTACTGCCTCCCTCTTACAAGTTGTGCAGTTAACGCACAGCGTTTCATGGTATTCTTCTCCAACATTATCTTCTTCCAGCCAGTTTCCCTTTAGTTATTGTTGGAAATTGAAATCTTTGGACATTGCGTAGCATTCTGTGTTCTGCTTAATCCAATTCAGGGTCACCAGGGCTGAGCCCATCCAGCAGGTCTATGTACACGAGCAGTTTAGTCATAAACACTTTTTACATCTAATGAGTGGTTTGGCTATTAGGGGGCAGAGGTGAACATAACATTCTCAAACTCGCTTGACTGAGTGACTATCGCCTATCCTGGCACCAGGGCCGGATTAAGGTGGCTGCTATTGATGCTGCAGCATTAGGCCCAGATGAAAACGGATGAGAATATTCCGGAAGCTGATCAGTTTTCCTTTGCTATATTAACCTCAAAATAATTCTTAGAATGAAATTTGGAGTCCAACTTTCAGACGCCTAGACACAGCGTTACTTATTATACAGTTACTATTGTTCTTTGCGCTGTGACGTAACTATAACGTCGTTGTGTTTATTGTTAATTGAAGATTTCGAGTTAATGCTATCAATTTTACGTTAAACAGTTAACTTAGTAGTTTAGCTGCATTTTTTTCAATATCTTGGGGATTCTTGCCACTTTATTATTGTTCGGTAAGTGCCACGTAGTAAATTTTTCACCTTCAAAGTTAGTTGTACAGTAAAAATCAGTGGGTATTTAAATGGTTATCTGTAAAGGTAAAACTAAAAGCTGGCACGCAAGCCCTGCGTGGATGTTTAGAATTTTTAAAATCCTTGACGGGATTCTGGTCTATTATGAAATTTAAATCGTGGATAAATTTTTACCCTCGAGAACCTGAACTGAGTCACTTTGACCCAATGTCTCTACAAATTCATTTTTTCTTACTCTGTTTCATAAGAGAATTGTGAAATTTTGTGTATTTCATTGTTAGGTTTTCTGCATTAAGTGCACTTTTCAGACAATTGCTATTGAATGTTGATGTTACATAATTTGATGTTAATCTCGAGTTGTTACGATACTACGTCGTTATTATTATTCATGGTCAGTAAAGGCTGGCTGGTTGCGTCGCAAGCAATTAAGGCTCCTTGGTCGGTCTGAGTGCGCATGTATGGTGAGTGTTGAATGCACATCCGCCAATGCTGAGAAGAAATAGGCCTTTTGTGCACTGAAGCAACAGGCCCAATTTCGTCTTAATCCAGTCCTGCCTGGCACGAGGCAGAAAAAAAGCCCCCAGATAGGACAGCCGTTCATCACAGGGCCTACTCATGCACATCACCACGGGAACAATTGGAAAGGCCACTTACCTTAAATCACACATCTTAGGGGCAGTTAAGAAAAGCACAGACATGGAGAACGAACAAACTGCAGAATGCTGGGTGTGTGAAGCGGCAGCACAAACCACCGCACTACCGTTTTTGCTTCAGAATATTTTTCATTTTTAGGTCTCACTTGTATTTTTCTTTATTATACACTAGGCCGGCTCCACTCCCTGCTTGCTTCGCTCACCCACCAATTTAAAGAGAATTGTTACATATGCATTATTTTCACTTTTACTTTAAAACTTTAGTAAAAACAGTATTTGGAATGAACTTTTCTTCAAGATCGCATTGAATTTTGATTCCGTGTTTGGACTTGCATTGTGAAAACACAACATATAACTGCCCGTGAGCGAATATCGTTTCTTTCTCTCTAATAAAACGACTTTTTGAATGTTTGTCCATGCTCTTTCGTCTTCTCTTAGTCGTTGACATGTCATCTAGAACGTATAGAATTATTGCCCTGATAAAATTTATAAGACAGCACAGGAAGTGTGTCTGACAAAAGCATTCACACGACTGAGTGGTTAGATGATTGTGGTCTTGTTTAAAAAATAGTTATAAGTACGCCGTGGCTTGAAAGAATCTCATGTTAAAAGTCTCCGTCTCACGGGACTTCATACCGCACCAACGTTTTTGGAATCTTTTCATTCTCACTGGCAACGCGAATTAGACGACCTACAAGTCTCTGACTTAAAGTTCAAACCCAAACAATATATTCAATATCTTTTCACTGTTCCGTTATTTCACTCAGTAATAATTTCCATTTGTTTGCGCTAATGCGATCTTCCCTATCCTTTTTTTGAGACTTTCGAATTTTAGTACCGTACTTCCATTATCTCTAACCTGCTCTGCATGTGTACCACGCTAACGTTTTTGAATTCTTTACGACGTTCTACTTTGTCATCTACTCTTTGTCTTTTATTTCCGGCTCTGGGCGTGTACTCGTCTCGTGGGACGTATAAGCGACGCTCTGAGAAAATCGCGTCTCGTCTCCTTCCAAGATTTTTTTTTTTTTTTGTATATAATGGAGAGAATTTTAGTCACATCCATCCTGACATGATCTTCTTTTGTGCAGCCTTGGGTTTGAGGGATATATTCCTGCTGCGGCGGTGTCACTTGTGCGCTAATTGATTAAAATGTCAGTTAAGAGGTTGTGGTGCTTCCCTGTCGTAATTGTGAATTTAATATTGGAGAAGACTAATCTCTGTCCAAGAAATAAGTATTTTCTAACAATCGTATGGCTGTACTTTAGCTTCTTCACCTCTGTAAATTCAGAGTTGCCCCTTTAGGAATCTTCTTTCCAGTCAGCTCGAGTCAGTTGTGTGGTATCTGACCGACATTTCAAACCTGTGTCATTTGTCCTGATCAGACGTACGTACATATTGGTCACTAAGTTGTGTCTGCTGGCGTATTCTCTCTGCCTTATTAAAACTTCTCGCTGGCCTCTTCACATGATTAGCTCTCTTCCTCACAGCATACTCTACTTACTGTACCTGCACACCTTGCTGCTGCATTTCGTCCACTTCTATCTAAACTGTTGTCTCACTGCCACATCATCTTCAGATGTTCTTGATACCGAATTCCCCTTTCAGTCCCTTAGGCTACCTCACGCCTTTCCACACATGACAACTCTCACCCATCTGTCTGTCCTCCCACATTAGCTCATTTCATGGACTTACCTGAATTTGATGTATTAATAACTATATAACCGAGCTTCTTGACAGTTTCATACACCACTACTCACCAGAGTGTTTTCTGGGCGCTGTATTGTAACAACGACTTTATCATCATCTTCATTTACGTTTTGGTTACCTGCTTGATGCTTCTATCCAAAATGACTTCTAGATAACACGGGAGCATAACTGTCTCTTTATCCTTAACTAGGTGTATTACCAGTTTATGTCGCTTAGGGTCACTGATACGTTTTTCTTAAAAGTTGAATAACTCGTCCACTAGGAGGCCAACCTGAATGTAACGTTCTCCAGCCGGCTTGATCCAGTTCAGGAAAACCCCATGCCAGCAGGATTGGGTGCGAGGCAGGAACCAACCCTGTGTGGAGCCCATCAATTACCCACAATCCCACAGGGCCTGTTCACAGTGGGCAAACACCATAACCTGAATGTTTTAGGAGTGTGGACGGGAACTCAACAAGGCAAACTGTTCACAGATGGGGCCTGGTGTGAGATGTGACCTGTGAGACAGCAGTGCTGACCCCTATGCCACCCAGGGCTGAACAATTTTCTGTTGTTTGTGCCAAAACGTTATTCTGACGAGTTGTGCCCGCGGTGTGAATGTGAAGGAGGTTAATGTACGGACCCCTTCAGGGGGGATCATAGTGTTCCGACTTTACATCGGGGTGAGCAACGTCAATTCTGCATGGCCGCAGTGGCTAACCTTTTCCTTAATTGGTTACAAGGTTTTGCTGCTGGTTATCTTCATTTACTTGATTTGACCCTTCATTACGTCAGGGGTGTTGTTGGTCTGTGTTCCTTCAGGTAACAGTTGATTGTCAGAAGGTCCCCACTCATGGTGGATTTCACATCCTCAAGACTTGATGTCGCTTGTATCCTAACCCCCACAAATTGAACTCTTTCAGGGCTGATGTCGGCTTTTGTCAAAATGAGGAGTTGACGATGGTCATCAACTGTAAACTGACAAAACCAGCCGTTGTGTTTTAGTTGGACTCTCGTTGGTAGGAGGAAAGTTAGCTGCATTGATTTGACCAAGAATTCCTGCACTTGTGTAAGTAACAAGGCGCAAACAACGGCAGAAATGGCCCTGACACTGGCTGAGACCAAAGCGGATGTGTAAAGCAAACTACTGCGTGGACGACGTTTTGCCTGTTATTTCTGAACTGGACGATGAGTTGTCGAACTCCGATTTTGATACAAGTGATCGAAAACGACGAATGTGAGGTAACAGCTTCAGCTGATTGGTCCCCAGCTAATCGTGGAACTGACAAATGTTTGCCAGGGAGGACTGCCACTTAACAATGATAAGAGGTCAAAACCAGATTGCAATGCACTGCGACCATGACCGCTACCCGCTGCTGTCCCAGCCACGCGAAGACAGCCTGGCAAGAAGCCTGCCGCACATTCTTGGCAAACTGGCAGCCACAGCGTGCAGCAACAGACATATAATGTTGATTTCTGTATGAAACCATTGCTTTTCCGAAACTGTGTTTTTTGGAAAAAAGAGTTAAGAAACAGTACCAGCTTCTTAGTCAATCAAAATAGGAGAACCAACTTTAGAACTGAACACTGCATGCCCCCGATTCAATATAAAGTGTATACCCTTGTCAGCACATTTGGATCCCTGATATTGAATGAACTTCAAACCCTCATGAATGTTAGAAAGCACTCCAGCCTGCCTCTGTTTTGTCCAGAAGAGCAGCCAAGCCATAAAAGGCTCATGGGTTCCATGTTGACTTGTCCTGTACCTGTCTTTGGAGCTCTCACTCAGACCCTGTTGCCTTATCAGCTTAACTATACATATAAACACAATCGGTATCTACAGATACATAGCTGTTCAAGGCGGGTACATGTGTACTGTATATAGGGTGGGGCAGACATTAGTGCTGCCACCACACGGGCATAGCATTTCTCATGACCTGTGAAGTTTCCAAAGCCTCCTCGTATCTTCCAGGCACTCCTGTTCTAATACAAACCTTCAAAGCTAAAGTGGCACACAACATGGACTCTGCAATGGTGTTCTGTCTGCCCAGTGCTGGGGTGTGTGTTATACCTGATGGTTGAATTAGGTGGCATTGAGAATTACAGTATATATACAGTGTATGTACATGTGTAGTATTCAGATTGCTTCCTAAAAGTAACTTAAGATAAGCAGGTTCTGAAAATGTATAGATGGAGATAAATAAATCCACAGATAAACACATACATGGTGGCTTAAGCACTGCACTGTAGTAAAGAATGTTTCAGCTTCAGTGTAAGTCTTGTCAGCATCAAGAATTGTGTCAGGTGAGCCCCCTAGTGGCCAAGACACTGAGTTATTATGCAGAAGCCGAAGGTTTTTACATCCATCCATCCATTATGCAACCCGCCATATCCTAACTACACGGTCACGGGGGTCTGCTGGTGCCAGTCCCAGCCAACACGGGGCGCAAAGCAGGAAACAAACCCTGGGCAGGGCACCAGGGCACACACTAAGGACAATTTAGAATCACCAATGCGCCTGACCTGCATGTCTTTGGACTGTGGGAGGAAACCCATGCAGATACGGGGAGCGAACCCAGGTCTCCTTACTGTGAGGCAGCAGCGCTACCCATTGTGCCACCATGCCACCCTCCCCAAAGGTTTTTCCGTCCTCTTAACAAGGAGCTGGACTGTGGGGCCCCCTGGTGGCCGTGGTTTAGACTCTAAAGCTCAAAGCCGCTTGCTCAGTCCATAGTAAGTAGCGTGGTCTTGCACCGTTTTAGCCATTATGGGTGCAATGAGAAGTCAAGCAAACTGACACCTTTTATTAGCTAAATGAACCGATTATAATATGCGGACTTTCGAGGCAACTGAGGCCCCTTCACACAAAAAATTCAAAATGTATTTATTTGTGTTATTCTACAGCACTTCTGAAGGTGCATTGACGGATTGATGGATATGAAAGGCTCTAAATTGGAATGGACAGGAAAGACCCCAAATGTCACAGATGTTTTAGACGCTATATGATTGATACACAGTTAGACAGAAATCCAGATGTACTTTCAGCTGAAGGGTTCACTTTCTGGATAGAGTGACAGTACATCTTCCTTATGAAGAAGTAAAAGTTTGTTTTTAATGAGGTTCTTAAAACAAATGAGTACGCTTCAGTTGTCACTACCATCGATATTCACATTAATGCTCTCCTGAAAAGACTGTTGTTTCTTCAAGTGTTATTACTTTACTTAAGGACATTCACCATTGTGCCCTCTCCATGGGATTATTCCTTCTTTGTGTCTGATGTTTACTGGGATGTGCTCTAAATTCCCTGTGGCCCTGCTCAGGACAGTGGACGGGTGGACACGCTTGGATTAATGGACCTGCTCATCCCATTCGGCGACAGGGATCTGGAGCCCAAAACTGCAACCACAGCTACATGTCCGACAAAGACGGTCCTCCTAGGAAAACTGCATTCTGTTTCTCTCTCCGCTCTCGGAAGCTCGCTTCATGTCTGAAGACCCCAAGTCGCTTTTGGTTCGAGGGGCACACACAAGTGGGTCAGCTTGCTGTCGCATGTATGTGGCTTTGCTGCAAGCTGAAGTTCAGCGATTGTCGGTGTTTTTATTGGCTGTGACGTTCAGCCCTTTAGCCTACTTTTATCTATCATCTTCTGCAAAAATATAAAAAAATAAATAAATAAATAGTATGTATGTGAAATCTGTACATTGACAGCAATGGAAGTGTAAAAAGGCAAGAAGTAATGACGAAATAAAGTGACGAATATACTGTGATCATGAAACCATCGGCAGTCTGTTTTATTTCAGGGTACATCTTTGTGTTCACTACTATGAAATCCCTCTTCATTTTATATGGGGTGTGGGAAAGAACAGCATTTTTGAGCGAAACCCCCCGTGCATTAGACGGTGTGGATCTGCATGCCGGACAAACGCGTAGCCCGCCAGCTTCACTCGTCAGCACCGTGGGAAGGAGAATCCGCCTGACCGACTCGTCAACTTCTCCATTGTGAAGGAAACCTTTAGAAGCAGTTCCAGCGCAGACCACGTGGTGGCGGTAAGTTACCAATATTCGCTTTCAGATGCCGGCTCTTCGTGCACATGCGCAGAGGGTGCCACTTCAACTTGGACGTTCCACACGGCCTCGATCAAACACGGAAGAACATTTCGAACAAAATTTTAAAAAGAAATACATGAAAGTAAAATGAAATGTGACCATAAACAAACAATAATAACATGAAATGTTAGTGTAAATAATTAAATGTGTCATTTATTTATCTTCGTGACAAATAAACCTTGAAATGCAAACTGTCACTGTCATTGATCAAAGTGTAGAAGGCAGACTCTAGCGACTGCTGCGCTTTGATTTCAAGATGTGTGCAGTTGCACTGAAACACAAAATTAAATATACAAAGCATAAAAACTGTAGTTCATGAGTGACACGTTTAGTTATTGATACTCACATTTCATGTTATTATCATTTACTGTTTTTATTGTCACATTTCAGATCATCGCTGGAGAAGACAGAAGCCTACAAATGGTATGGCAGTGTGGTGGACAAGCAAGGGGGATCAAATATGGACATCAAAGTCAGGATCAGCATGGCAAGAGTAGCGTAGACAGCGGCAGGTCCACCACGATACATCTCTTTAATTCAAAGGTTATTTCAATGGGTTTATTTCAAAGTAAATATTTTATTATTTCAAAGGTTAATTCAGCGTTATCTCAGTACTTCTCTACAGGGCAGAGATTTGGAGAAGCATATACTGTGAGAATGACCAAGACGTTTATGAATTGGTGCCTCCAAAGGCCATTCATTGGCCAAAGACCACCAGCAACATCCCATGGAGAAGGCAATCCAGAGGAGACGATGGGAATGGTTTGGTCATACCATGCGACAACCAGCTCCAAACGTCACACGTGAGTCATTGACATGGAACCCCAAAGGCAACAGGAAACACGGTAGACCAAGAAACACTTGGAGGAGAAAACGTGATTCTGATATGAAGCTGGCAGGACTTGAATGGGGCCAACTAGTGACAGAGACGCAGGACAAGGAGTGCTGGAGGACTGTCATCGATGACCTATAAATGGATAGGAAGCCATGAATAACATCATGTAACAGACTGATAAATATGATAGTCTGTATATGATGGACATATGTGAAAGGCACTATAAGATAGATAGATAGATATGAAAGGCACTATATCATAAATAGATAGATAGATAATAACAACATTTATTTATATAGCACATTTTCATAGAATAAGTAGCTCAAAGTGCTTTACATACTGAAGAAAAGAAAAATGAAAGACAAAATAAGAAATTAAAATAAGACAATATTAGTTAACATCGAATAAGAGTAAGGTCCGATGGCCAGGGTGGACAGAAAAAACAGAAAAAAACTCCAGACGGCTGGAGAAAAAAAATAAAATCTGCAGGGGTTCCAGGCCACGAGACCACCCAGTCCCCTCTGGGCATTCTACCTAACATAAATGAAACAGTCGTCTTTGTAGTTAGGGTTCTCACGGAGTCACTTGATGTTGATGGTCATACAGACTTCTGGCTTTTAATCCATCCATCATTGTTTGAACATCACGGTGGTTTGAGTAAAAGGATACCAGAAAAGGAAACAGAAGAGAGAGTAGGGGTTAGTACAGATTTTAGAGCCACCATGAATAGTTATTATGATGAATTGAACATACAGAGTATCAGGATTAAGTTAAAGTGAAGTTATAAAAGGCCATTGTAAAGTAATGTGTTTTCAGCAGTGTTTTAAAGTGCTCTACTGTATCAGCCTGGCGAATTCCTATTGGCAGGCTATTCCAGATTTTAGGTGCATAACAGCAGAAGGCCGCCTCACCACTTCTTTTAAGTTTAGCTTTTGGAATTATAAGGAGACACTCATTTGAGGATCTAAGGTTACGATTTGGGATATAAGGTGTCAGACATTCTGATATATAAGATGGGGCAGATTATTTAAGGCTTTATAAACCATAAGCAGTATTTTAAAGTCAATTCTGAATGACACAGGTAACCAGTGTAGTGACATCAAAACTGGAGAGATGTGTTCGGATTTTCTTTTCCTAGTTAGGATTCTAGCAGCTGCATTCTGCACTCGTTGCAAACGATTGATGTCTTTTTTGGGGGGTCCTGAGAGGAGTGCGTTACAGTAATCTAGTCGACTGAAAACAAAAGCGTGAATTAATTTCTCAGCATCTTTCAGTGATATAAGAGGTCTAACTTTAGCTATGTTTCTTAAGTGAAAAAATGCTGATAGATGTGAAAGGCACTATATAACAGATAGATAGACTGTGAAAGGCACTATATGATAGATAGATAGATAGATAGATAGATAGATAGATAGATAGATAGATACTTTATTTGTTGCCAGGAGTGAATAAAAACTTTACAAAAGGTCAAGACAAAAAGACAGTTAAAAAAAAAAAAATATATATATATATATATAAAATACCAAATGATATATCAGGAGGGGTGGTGGGTTTATGTAAGTACATTTCACTGTACTTGTATTTATTTCAGTTTATATATCCATCCCATCCATTCATTATCCAACCCGCTATATCCTAACTACAGGGTTACGGGGGTCTGCAGGATCCAATCCCTGCCAGCATAGGGCACAAGGCAGGAAACAAACCTCGGGCAGGGCTCCAGCCCACCGCAGGGCACGCACACACACACACCAAGCACAATTTAGAATCGCCAATGCACCTAACCTGCATGTCTTTGGACTGTGGGAGGAATCCGGAGCACTTGGAGGAAACCCACACAGACAAGAGGAGAACATGCAAACTCCATGCAGGTAGGACCCAGGAAGTGAACTTGGCTCTCCTAACTGCAAGGCAGCAGTGCTACCCACTGCGCCACCGTGCCACCCAGTTTATATATATTTTTTTAATTTCATTTTGTCCAAAATATTCCTCCATACCAGGTAACAGTGGGCACAAAGCGTGAATCAGCCCTAAGTGGGACATTAATGGGACACTCTTTCTATCACATATGCAGCATAATTTGGGGGTTTTGCATTAGTACCCCAACATTGCTAATTTACTACAAAAGGAAGCCCGGCCGGGCTCCACGCTCACTAAGCAGGACTGCCCAGACTAGAAGCCCAGAGAAAGTCGGAGACGAATCTGAGCGGTGACTGTTGCATGCAATTCCAGCACAGACCACCGGGTGGCAGTGTATCCCAGGTATTCGTTTTTAGATTTTGGCTCTCTGCGCACACATGTGGAAGATCCCATTTGAACCCGGGCGTCCCCTGGCCTGGATCAAATGGTCCTCCTCCTGTGTCCAGTTTCTTATCCTGTTGTGCATCAATGCCATCTGGGTCACTGGGCAAGCGCCTCCTCCTCAAAAGTGTTTTGGCTTCAGCAGAGGGATGTCAGCCTTTGTTTATACAAGTGAAGCTTTGGGCACATGTCAGTGGGCTCCCCTATCCCTGTATGGGGGACTGGATGGACTGTCAACCTGCCCCAGTTAACTCCTACCTTATGCCAGATGTGCTTGGGGACGACTTTGGCACCTTCAGCACTGTCATGGGACAGGCTGGTCCATTAAATTAGATGGATGTAAAGTACCTTTAGAAAGTCTTCAGACCCTTCACTTTGTTCACATTTTGTTGCCCCCTTGTGCTAAAACCCTTTTTTTTTTTTTGTTATCAAGCACTACCCAATAGCCCAGAATGAGAAAGCGAAAATGGAATTTTAGGAATTTGTGCACATTTATTAAAAATGAAAACCTGAAATCTCACATTGGCACAAGTATTCATGCTTTGGCTCAGGTGCCTTCCCTTCTATTGATCATCGTTGAGATGTTCCTGCATTTTGTGTGGTGTCCACCTGTGGTCAGTTCAGGTGAGTAGACAGGATTAGTTAAGGCACACAGCTGAGCATCGAAGGTCCACAGTTGACAATGACCAAGCCATGGGGTCGAGTGGAGGCTCAGGACTGGTGAAGGTCACCTGCGCCATCAGGCTACACGTCACTGAGCTCCACAACCTGGCAAACTTGGAGAAGTCATCATGTGCTTGTGTAGTTTGTCTTCCCCAGCAATTGTTAGTCGCGTAAAATGGCATCTTCCTGACCGCCATCATGTAACGTGACCCCAGTTAAGTCTCAGCTGGCTTTCATCTTCACCATCAGAATGACATCTGAGGTGATTTTTGACCAAATGTGACGTTTCACTCCTGAGTTTTCCCCACCGGACTCTTCTGTGATGATCATTAAAAGTCATTCACCCAGAGGTTACAGCACATGTGTGACATGCCACCTATACCAATCAGTGTTTAGCATAGTCCAGATGGCAAGGCGGCAAAGTGATTGGTTCTGCTGGCCCATAATTTACGATTTCTGGGTTGAAACTCCAAATGATATCTGCCGGTCCATTTTGTGGCATATGCATGAGTGACCATAAAATGACCACTGGGGTAGTGGAGGCATCACAGCCTATCCTCTTCAACATTGGAATTGGGTGCACGGAGTGCCCTTCAGACTTATGTGGAGTTTTCACCATATCTGCATTGTGTGGGTATCTCCAAGTGACCCCTTCATTAGGCTCTGGTGCCCTACCTAGGGTTGGCCCCTGCCATGCACCTTATGAAGCTGGCATGGTGCAATCCTTGGTTATGGTGATTTGAAAATGGATGGGTGGTCAGCTTGCCATCCCCATGTGGCTTTACCCACACCCTTTCCACTATATCTGGCATTGTGTCCAGATGTTTCATTCTAAATGAATGCCCTTTAAAGTTCTTAACTCGTTAAAAATGGAGTCTGTCCATCCAAACGGGCTTACCGTGAAGAACATAGCATAATATAGCGCCTTACATGAACAAGCTCCGAATACAGTGAGGGCCTAATTCGTGAGCAGGCAGACTGAATCCTAGAGCTTACACTTATATAGTGCCTTACTTTTGTTCCTCTCAGTTCCCTGACTTTTGCCAGTCTGGAGGAGCTGAACGGTGCCATAAGCGGATCATTGGACCCTTCGCCCAGTTAATACCAGTTAATGAGTGACCACAATTTTATATTTTTAGGAACTGCGGGGTTAGCTGGCGTTGAGTGCCGCGGGATTCCCAAGCGCCTCCTCGTTCATTTCAGTCCTTCCGCACTTTGCCCTTCTACGCGTTTGCGTTTGTTCTGCTGCACTGCGTTTTCCAAACGCTTGGGGGTCTTCAAAGGCGACCTTTGTTCGGTAAACAACAGCCGTTATATAGCGCCTCCCTTTATCAGTGCTACAGCCCGCCCAGGGTTTCTGCAGACATAATCAGCAACGGTAAATCTCGACGATGAGCCGAATAACGGAACTCTGCGAGACGGGGCAGGCAGTGCGCATGCGCGGTTCGTCACGGCAGCTGCTGCGCCGCTATCAGCGCACTAAGGGCGGGCAGGCCGTTTGACCCTGCGACTGGAGATAAGGCGGTGGGCTCGTTGGTGGTTAAGGTGGAGGGGACATTTTTTATTATTATTTTTGTGAGGGATTGTTGTGTATCATTGTCAAAAGGACACCCCACCCCTCCCACTCGAGCCCGTCCTGAAACGCATTTCTTTGCAATCCAATTCAGTGTTTATCCAGTTGTAGGATGGCACGAGACTGCATTGTAAGGCGCTATATAAAATGATGATGTCGGTTTTCCGTAGCCCTACATCATTAAGAGGAAGAGGAGCTTCATCATTTGCTTTCTCCTTGGGGTTACAGACCGCACGCGGGAGAGACTCGAGCAGCCGATGGCTGCAGTGCAGCAGATGGGCTCGAGGCAGTCGGAGCCAATCCTGGGTGGAGTCCCAGCCGTTGGAAGAGCATGTAGACCCACAATCACTCACACACTCGCCGGGCCGATTTAGAAAACGTGTGTTCAATAAATGGGCGGTTGAAATTGTCACATCCGAGATAAAAGCAACAAGTGCCATAAGCAGCGACATGAGACAGGCGGCATGAGGAGAGAATAAAAGGGGAAGAAGTGCAGGATGCGGCACAAACTGCACGAAGCAGACGCTAGGCGACGGAAAAAGACACCTATACCTGTTGAGCCACAGGGGGCGCCACACTTTCAGAATGCATAAGCCCGCTGCCCAGCTCTCTGGCCATCAGGGCGCCAGCGTCATAACAAGAACAGCCACCGGGCCTCCATTATGGTTGGCAAGCTGGAGTTCCACTTTTGTTTCCACATTTTCCCTTTTCCAAGGATGTCCTGCTATCCCAGCGCTGCCTACCAATTAGCATGTGACACAAACTCACGTGGCCTGCTTGAGAAACTTACTCAGATAAAGAGGAGCTGGACCCCGTTATGAGGTGGGCACCACCATCTGGCACCTGTGCTGGAAAACTCTGTGGCTCGAATATCAAAGACTGGATAAGGAGCTGGCAGAGTACTAATGCACAGCCCACCACCGACCCACCGCCTTCTCATAAGCACATCACTGGCATGCAAAAAAGGACAATTAAAGAAGCACATAGGAGATGTGACAACAATGAGGATAAGAATAACTCTGCAGGCACTGGGCCTCCTGTCTGCCTACAGCCATCAGACCATATAGCGCCTTGTCTCATCATCATCATCATCACCTCTTGTCTTTACCCTGTCACTTAAAATAGACACCCTGGCATAGGGACAATGTCTATTATATAGTGCCTTTCACATCTATCTATCTATCTATTGTTGTCTTTCTTTCTCATTTTGTCCATCTATCTGTCTATGTATATTGGCATAGTGTTCACAACAAAAAGGCACTATATAATAGCAAAGTTTTTTATCACGTTTGTTGGACTGAATGAGTAACCCTCAGTTTTACAGTCTACAGCCACAGCCAGTAGGGTGACCCCCAGCCCACTGCCTCCCTCGTCAGTTAGCAGGGGATCGATGACCCTGCAGTTCCTGGCATTGTAAGTCAGTGCCTTGGGCACTAGGGGTCTCAAGCGTCAACACGCACACACACACACCCGACATTGGAAACTGAACCTGCAGCTTTCTTCATTACAGTTAATACACAGTGTGTGTGTGTGTGTGTGTGTGTGTAGGTTTGTGTAGGTCTGTGTGTGATGGAGTGAGGGTGGGGGTGTTTCACACTCTCTGCTTTTTTGACTCCTGCAGACTCACATATGGAGATGGTGGTAAAGGATGAGACTGCGGCCATTGACATTATGGTTCAGCTCCTTGGCCACTAGGGGTCACCCTTTGTGTTTCTGAGCACTTATGCAGTTAGAGGTGACCTCTCAAGGTCTCAACACTGACTTCATCCTTGACCTCTTCAGGATCTCATACAGGATCAATGGGGCCAACTGGACCTGTGTCTCTGTGCATTGCAGTTCAATGTCATGGCCACCAGAGGGACCCAATGTTACTGCTGGAGGTTGAACCTGCAGTCGACTGCACAACAGTCCAAAGCCCTGATAGTCAGTGGTGTGGCAAGGGGTGAACAGTGCCCATCAAAAATAGTCATCTGCCCACTCAAACAAAAACAAAAGCTGTGGCTCATTTTGTTATTTAGTTGCCCACCCCTAGTAACACCACTGCCGGTTGTCCTGGTTTCCTTTTACTTGGATGGTGTCAGAGACAAACACAAAGGCTCTTTTGGAGACTTAACTCGTAATCTTGTTTGCTGAAGTTTAAAAGCCACAGTGACCACTGGAAGGTCACACGGTCAACTTACTTGAACCACTTTTTATTGGCCATGGAGTCACTGGTGGAGGCATCTATCACGTTATCCATCCATCCATCCATTTTCCAACCCGCTGAATCCGAACACAGGGGTCTGATGGAGCCAATCCCAGCCAACACAGGGCACAAGGCAGGAAACAATCCCAGGTAGGGTGCAAACCCACCACAGGACACACACACACACCAAGCAAAGCACACACTAGGTGCAGTTTAGAATCGCCAGTCCACCTAACCTTCATGTCTTTGGACTGTGGAGGAAAACCACGCAGACACGGGGAGAACATGCAAACTCCATACAGGGAGGACCCGGGAAGTGAACCCAGGTCTCCTTACTGCGAGGCAGCAGCGCCCCTATCATGTTATGTGATGTTATATTATTTTATGTCATTGTCACGTCACATCATGCTTTAATGTCACATTGAGTAACATGTCATGTCATTTTTTAACCTCATGTTAAGTTAGGTTTTGTCATGTGATGTCATGTCATGTCATGTTAAGGTATGTTACATTGTGTCATGTCATATCTTAACTTACGTCGTGTCATTTTTTTTTTCTTAATCATAATTACATTATGTTATATCATGTTCCGCTATGGGACGTTGTCTTTTGTTATGTTGTGTCACATCACGTCATACTGTCACATTGTGTCATGTCAGTTCATTTGTTTTTACCTTAGGTTACATTATGTAATATCTGGTCATGTTGTGTTAGGTTACGTCATGTCATGTTGCATTATGTTGTGTCACATCACGTCACGTTGTGTCACGTCATATCATACTGTTACACTGTATTATGTCCTCTAATTTTTTTTAACCTTAAATTACGTTATTTTATTTCACGTGATATCACGATACGGTATGCTATGTCAGGCCAGGCCATGTTACAGTAGGTTATGTTGCATTAAACCGTTACATGTTATATCGAGTCATGTCAGGCCAGGCCATGTTACACATTCGTTGTCATGTCACGTCACATCGTGTTGTCACATCATATCATACTGTTACACTGTGTCATGTCCTCTGATTTTTTTGAACCTTAAATTACGTTATTTTATTTCACGTTATATCACGTTACGGTATGCTACATCAGGCCAGGCCATGTTACAGTAGGTTATGTTGCATAACGTTATACTGAGTCATGTCACGTCACATCGTGTTGCGTCATGTCACATCACGTCATATCATACTGTTACACTGTGTCATGTCCTCTAATTTTTTTGAACCTTAAATTACGTTATTTTATTTCATGTTATATCCTGTTACGGTATGCTATGTCAGGCCAGGCCATGTTACAGTAGGTTATGTTGCATTACGTTACACCGAGTCATGTCACGTCACATCGTGTTGCGTCACGTCACATCATATCATACTGTTACACTGTGTCATGTCCTCTGATTTTTTTGAACCTTAAATTACGTTATTTTATTTCACGTTATATCACGTTACGGTATGCTACATCAGGCCAGGCCATGTTACAGTAGGTTATGTTGCATAACGTTATACTGAGTCATGTCACGTCACATCGTGTTGCGTCATGTCACGTCACGTCATATCATACTGTTACACTGTGTCATGTCCTCTGATTTTTTCTAACCATGAGCTACATTATGTTATTTCACGTCATGTCATGTTACGTTATATTCTGGCGTGTTCTATTGAGTAATGTTATGTTGGGTCGTTTCATGTCACGTCCTGTCATACGTTTTGCTGTGCCATGTCATTTGTTTAATCTTAAGCTACGCTCTGTTACGTTATGTCACGTCATGTCAGGTCGCGTTACGTTATGTCGTGTCGGGTCTCGTCACGTCCCATTGTTACGTCATTTCTTTTATCCGTATGTTACGTTACATTCTGTCGTGTCAAGCTACGTTTTGTTCTTTTATGTTATGTTATGAAGACAGAGATCCCCACCATTTTTGCTTTGGCACACAGGCTGTCCAGAGAGCAGGCTTTGGATCCTGCCTACTTTGTGGTGGCGTGTGCTGCTAAAGGGGCCGTACAAAATAAAGCAGGAGAGGTGGGCTAAGTGAGGGTCTGCCCTCATCTGTGATTTGATGCCATCTGATGGCTCCTTAACAAAATGAGCCTTTTCTGGTGGTCCTGCCACTGTGCCAACTCTTCTGTAATATAGGGGGGTCAAGTGCTGTTTCAAAACTACTAGGATTTGGGTTGCCACGGCCCCCTGATGAGTGCTCCAGAGGTCAGACCAGGAGGAAATGAAAGGCGTCCCACTAAGCAGAGGCCTTGTCCCCTTTGCCTGTGTGAAGCCCCTCACTGGTCGACCCCGACGACAGTGGCCCGCTTTATCTGCAGCAGCTAAAGCCAACGCACCATTAGGCGCCAAGGTCGACTTATCTGTGCCCACTGGCTGGGCGTGCCCCCCTTGTCAGGCCAGCGGCACCCTGCCCTTATCTCGAGACTCAAATGAGCTTTTTGTTCTTCTAAATTTATTTATTTCTCACTCACGTGATGAGGTCACTTTGGGGGATTTTCTAGGAAATTAAACAAAAGAAGCGAGCAGCTGAGTCAGCGACAGAAAGACGGGGGGCCGGAGGTGACTGGAGTTGTGGGTCGGGGGGCCCCGGCTTCTCATACCCTCCTGTACTGAAGACCCGGTCCTCAGTCAGCTTTGAATTTTGTCACCTGTGCGCCTAGGGTCACCAAACCCACCACAGCTCACTCCGACAAGAAGTGAAATGTCACCCACCCCAGCTCAAGGCGCTTTAGGGGGACACTTGGAGGTCTCGAAGGCTCAATAGTTTAAACTTTGGTACAGTAAATGACTCACATGTGGCCATTCGGTGAGTCAGTCCAGCAGGGAGAACTGGCAAAGTGCCATTTTGAGAAACTTTACAGGAATGCTTTAAGTGCCACCAAGTGTGCCGTTGCGCTGTACAATGGCTGACCCTGTGCTGTGACCCCAAGGGTTATGCGAAAACGAACAAACCCTTAATACAAGAAATTATTTAAGAGCAAGTAATAAAGAGCAAGTCTGTGTCGTCAGAGTAAACTCCGGGTAAATGGCTGACGCAAGGCCCGTGTAAGTCCATGAAGCGGTCAAGCCCAGCAATGTCTGTCTTTTGATAGAGCGCCTTTGAATGAGTGCCATCTCATGGGCACACAGAGCTTTGGCATCTGAGAGACATGAATTTGCTCTACAAATCAGTGGAGAGGAGGCAACCAGAAATTTGGGATTTTATATAGCGCCTTTACAAAGTGGCCACCATATCCCAGGATGCTTGATCTGAACAGATAAGCTGTAGATTTGGAGTTTTGAAAGGTTATAGGACTCTTTGAGTGTTGCACATTGAGTCATAAAAGGCGGCTGTCCCAGCAATGACTTTGTTTTTTATTGCACCCTTTTATTGTGAACTCCATCTGAAGTCATTCGTACAGACAGATTGTGCCCGAGGCTTTAGAAACTGAGCACTGGCAGGTGAAATGGCAGCTCAGGGTCACACAATATGAGTCTGCAGAGAGGTTTGAGTTGGCCAGTCTGCTCACACTCGGCCCATTTGAGTCTTGTCAGTTTGAACGCTTCCCTCGGGGGCACACAGCGAGTCACTCACGTAGGATCGCACTGAAATCCAACAGAAGTTCTGTTCCCTCCATTCGTTTGCTGATCGGCTCACCTCGGCAGCACTGGTGCATGATGGGAGTCAGGCCATTGCAGGAGTTGCCTTACAGATGGGCCGCAGTGGTGGTGTGGCCGGGTATTTGAACTGGCAGATGTGGGATTTTAAAGGCACAACGATGATGGGCTTCGGCAGAGATGGGGGTGAGTTAGCTTACACAACGGAGATACGATGATTGGCGGACTGGTGCAAGAGGACGAGATGAAAGGGACGACTGTTGACTTGAGCGGGACTGTGCTGTCCGCATTTCACTGCACATTGGGAGCTCTGCAGTGGAATCGTTCGGGAGCACCAAAGTGCGGTGTGGAGCGCCAGGAGCACCAAAGTGTGGTGTGGAGCACCAGGAGCACCAAAGTGCGGTGTGCACCCAGCAGCTGACCTTACTCGGCGGTTCTCAGACTTTCATATTTCGCGCCCCCCTTTTCTACCTGGAATAATTCAGCGCCCCCATAACCAATGATACGACTAACAAAGGTATGATACTCGTGCGGTGTCCTATCATTTTACTTCCATAAGATTTGCATGTGTTCGGCTAACTTCGATTAAATATTTGCAATTTATTTTTTAAAGTGCTTTAATAACTGTTAAAATGCCTTGTGTGGTTTTTGGTAGTACAGTAATTCTAATCCCAAAAACAAAGAATAAATTATTTATTCTTATTTAATTGTTTTGTTATGAAAAGAAACGATTAAATATGTTTTACTTTTTTAAAAATGTCGTAAACGAGGACGCCGATGAAGTCAATCTGCGCGAGACGAACGTATTTTCAAATATTATACCGCTGTTAGTTGTATCATGAAAATACCCGAATACGCAGTAAATTATTTAACTCAATTTGGCAATAGTGGCTACAATACCAATGTGGTGTAGTCACGCCGCATTATCACCTGATCTACTGTTACCCGAATGTTCACGACAGATACCGATACGTCTCGAACTTTCTGCATTGAAAATACGCGACTATAATATCAGCAGCAGCGGCGCCGCTCGTCATAGAAACAAACTTCAAATAGAAAAGGAGCTCAGAGTGTCTCAATATCACGAATATCAAACCAAACCTGGACAGGCTGGGTACTTTAAACCAGGCACATATTAGTCATTAGATCTATGCCTTAGAAATGTTTTATTTTAATTTTAGTTATAATGCATTCGTTGTGATTATATGCTTACAAATTCAAATTTAAAATAAAAATGTAAAAAATTCATTTTGATGTCTTGTTCATTTATTCGACGCCCCCCTTGTACAGCTTCAGCGCCCCCAAAGTTTGAGAACCGCTGCCTTACTTGGACACTTGACACCACCTTTAAGGCTTCCTTCTGGGGTGGTGGATGCAAAA
Organism: Polypterus senegalus; assembly: GCF_016835505.1. Lineage (NCBI taxonomy): Eukaryota > Metazoa > Chordata > Cladistia > Polypteriformes > Polypteridae > Polypterus > Polypterus senegalus. The sequence goes on from NC_053156.1 coordinate 27,186,810, forward strand.
AACGGACTTCTATCCACACTCTCCACATTATACAAGGGGGCACCAGTGAGAGCATTCTGACCAGCGGCATCACCACTGCGGTGCCTCTGACCGTAAGGTCCTACAATGGAGACTGCACAAGGCAGAAACGACCTTTGGGATCTCTCTGCCCTCCATTAAACACGACTCCCACCGCTCCCACTGTCTCTCTGTCCTAAGGTTAGCTAAACTAGCTCTGCCAGAATCTGCAATAGTTTCTACTCGGCTTTTGTGAATTTCCCCTTGGGATTAATAAAGTCTCTCTCTCTCTCTCTTTCTCCAGACCATGAGATGTGCTCCTAGCTGTCGATCTTTATATGGGACATCTGCCAGTGCTGTTATCTTTATTATAAGTTCTTGTTATTATTTATTTATTACCTTCTAACAGTGCGTGCTCACAACCTATTTTACTCAATGACAATCTTATTTATTTACCTATTATTTACTTATCTATTATCTTATATAGTACAGTGCAGTATAGTATAGTTCTTTATCTTCCTTGCACCTGTCCTGTATTTATGTTTATGATGTGTCGCGGTGCTGGGGAATGTTATTTCTTGCTATTGTAAGCTGCAATGGTGTGTTATGGATGGTCTGACAATAAAACTACTTGACTTGATTTGACTTTTTCCAACCTTCACCACTCTTTTTTTCATTTGCAGCCGCAACCTGAACGTTTGCCTCAAGGTGGCACTATTGTGCAAGAAAACAGCCGCGGGGACCGCATGCGCAGAGCGTGAAAACGCGGCTTTCAGTCGGTCACTCGGCCAGTATAGAAGGCAGCGCGTGACGTCATATACGTCGACACTTTGATATCTGCGCACAGATGATTTTAAACATCAATATATCGGAGGTGTTAACCTTCAAAAGCATTTGACATGGAGTCTTTTTACGTGGAAGCCCCTTTTCCAAAGTGAATTCCTCTAATTGTTAATACATTCGAGGACTGAAGGGCATTATTTAGAGTCCAATGTAGCGTGTCCAGATCAATCAATCAATCAATCAATCAATCAATCGTATGTTTATCACAGAAACAGGCTCAGTGTCTGAAGAGTGAAACTTTAAGGTCGCGACACTTAATCTTCTGAGTGGCAGTCCAGTTAGTCCGACGTCTGCCAATGCACTTGGGTAAGGAACTGCTCTGAGGCTCTGCTCTGTGTAAGAAAGGTCAGAGCCGACTATACTTCCTTAGAAGGTTGGCGTCCTTCAACATCTGCAGTAAGATGCTGCAGATGTTCTATCAGACGGTTGTGGCGAGCGCCCTCTTCTACGTGTTGGTGTGCTGGGGAGGCAGCATAAAGAAGAGGGACGCCTCACGCCTGGACAAACTTGTTAAGAAGGCAGGCTCTATTGTAGGATTAAAGTTGGACAGTTTAACATCTGTGGCAGAGCGACGGGCGCTGAGCAGACTCCTGTCAATCATGAAGAATCCACTGAACAGGATCATCTCCAGACAGAGGAGCAGCTTCAGTGACAGACAGACTGCTGTCACCATCCTGCTCCACTGACAGACTGAGGAGACCCCACACTATGTGACTCTTCAGTTCCACCCGGGGGAGTAAACGTTAACATTATACAAAGTTATTGTCTGTTATACCTGCATTGTTATCACCCTTTAATATTGTTTTTTTTATCAGTATGCTGCTGCTGAATTATGTGAATTTCCCCTTGGGATTAATAAAGTATCTATCTATCATATAGTGCCTTACAGATAGCTAGATAGACAGATAGATAGATAGATAATTTTTGACTATCTATCTATCTATTATATAGTGCCTTTCCTATCTATCTATCTATCTATCTAGAAAACAATGTAGGGTTTTATATAGTTCCTTTACAGAATGAACACAATAACAATACATTTTCGACAGGTAAAATACGATTGTTGACAAGGCATTTGGCAGGCTGATGATTGTCTTGGGGCCTCATAGCGAGTCAGTAAAGAGACAGAAGCAACAACCCTGTGATTTCATATAGCGCCTCACTATAGCGAGCCTCCATCGCAAGTCACTTTACTGACAGACTGTGTTTATAGTACTGTTTGAGTAGCAGTGGGTCACATTGTGAGTGAACGGGGAAGCTGAAGCAGCCACTCCGTGATTTTATATAGCGCCTTTTCACAGTTCACACCATCACAGGGCTCATTTTAACATACAGAATAATCTCCTTCAGGATTGTGCAGGTTATCACTATTGGGTTAAGCATACGACTCGCAGACGCAATGTGAGTCAGTGAAGTGGATGAGAGCAGCACAATGGGATTTTTATATAGTGCCTTTTGCTGTACTCTTGTTGACAGTTTTTCTTTGGCAGCTTTCATGACTCAGCAGGGAGACTGAAACGGCACCTTTGTGATGTTATGTAACACCTTCACACTGTGAAGCCATCTCACATTACTTCACTGTAGGATATTTACAAGGTTTTGCACTTTTAAATGAACAGGCTCACTTTGAGTCTGAGAAGTGGTTGTCGGGCTTTTATATAGTGCCTTTTCTTTGTCGACTAATTTTTCAAGAAGGGTTTAATTATTTATAAGGTTCTGCTGTTCAAGCACTAGCCAAATAAAGGCACACAGCGAGGCCTTGAAGTGCATAGACCTGCCCGTGTGGTTTTTATATAGCGCCTTTTTATTGTGAGCACCGTCACTGGTCAGTTTGCAGGGCGAGTAAAAGAATTTGCAGGGTTTTACAGCTCATACGGCGCAGACAGATTTAGACAGTGAGGCTGGCATTGCAGGATTTTATAAAGCGCCTGGTAACAGCTAACATCTTCAGAAAGTCCCGTTTTAAGGTTCAGTTGGGATGGGAGTGTGCGGCGGGTCAGAGACAACAACATCTGCCTCATTATCCCCTTCTTTGAGAGCAGAGCCAAGCTCAATGCTGGACTTCACCACCTGAATTGCTCCAAATAAGGTCTCTATCTGCGCTCCACCTGCTCATGAGCTGCTTTTATGGCCAGCTTCTCCTGGTAGCCCCCCATTTCCACCTTATGATAGTCTGCGACCACCTGAAAAACATATCCTTACCAGGTTAGAGCACAGGCGTTACGATATAATCAGTTCAGTAAATTATAGATTTGTCCATCTCAAACAAGGCTGCAAGTCTCATCCATACCCAGCGCCATCAGCTCTTCATCTTTCACTGTCTTTTACTGTTTGAAGCAGCACGTTACTCATTTGAAATCCACTCTCTTATTGGAGGTACAGCCTTCTTGGAAATGATAGCTTAATTCTGACTGACGTAAATATTAGAGAAAAAAAAACAAAAACAGACAAGCCACACAATGACCGGGCTGAGATCTGAAGTTGGTCAGCTCTTAGATCTAACCGCTGAGCCACCATGCTGTATCACATTCCACCGTACATGAGCCAGCTTAGCAGCCTGTAATTCTAATTCTAAAATGTTCTATGGGGTCTCACCCTGACTGAGGGGAAGCTCAATTGCGCCTCGGGAGCTCGAAGGTCAGCTTTCAGTTCATGGTTAAGACTTTGGATTCTAAATGACAAGGCTGACAGTTCAATGCCTGCACTTCACATGGAGACCGCTGGATTTCCTCCGCCGCTGACTGTCGCTTTACTTTGGGATTGAAAGGATGGCCTTGTGTCTCAAAACGCAGTTCATACAGCACTGCAAACGCCGCTCCAGCCACACCTTCCTCTCATTTCCGGTCCTCTTGTGAGGGTTTTTTTTTAATGTGTTGCTCGTGGTGGATAATGTGCAGCGGAGAAAGGAAATGATTTAGCAAAGATTACAAATAAGGTACAAGGCCTCTCCAAGGTCTGGAGAACAACTTCTTAAAAACAGCCTTATTATGTCATCGCCCGTCAGGCTCTCTGAAAATAGTCACCTGATGGCCCTACACTGAGGAAAATGTCTATAGATTTGTGTGCATGGATTTTGAATTATTTTAACACAAAATGAATTACTTAAAGCTCCAAAGTATTCAATCCAATGGTGCTGTGTGCTCGGCTTCAGTGGTGAGTGGGCACACGAGGACTCCGCCCTTCTCCTGTCCTATTGGTCATCAGCAGATTTGTTTAGCAGCAGATGTATCACGAACTGAAGACACACCCACTCTGCATTCCTATTGGCTAGGTGTTGCACTGATTGAACAAAGGAGCCAATAAATGAACACAGACGTACTTGCCCCCCCCACTCTCCAGTATTGGTGATGGTCATCTATGGCGTTGGTTATTATGTGGCATATTAACTCAGTTTAACTGAATTTATTCAAGCTCGGAGCAAGTTATGAGACCAGTGTGCAATATAATAAATACAATTCTAAAGAAGGCATGAAACAGAAACAAAAAAAATGAAATACTGAAACATATACACCCTAGTACTACTGAAACAAAAACAAAAGACATAATACTGTACATTACTTACAAATGTATATTTTTTGAAATGAGTTATGTATAGCATATACAGGACCACGAGGATATTACAGTCTGACTGTCATCAATCAATCAGGTACTCACAGTCACAAAAGAATTAACAACATTTTAATTTTTAAAGAAGGTGTCAGAAAAAAGGTAAGTTTTATGTGATGATACAAATGCCACAATAGTCAAAAATTATCTATCTATCTATCTATCATATAGTGACTTTCATTTATCTATCTATCTATCATTCATATAGTGCCTTTCCTATCTATCTATCTATCTATCTATCTATCTATCTATCTATCTATCTATCATATAGTGCCTTTCATTTATCTATCTATCCATCTATCTATCTATTATATAGTGCCTTTCATATCTATCTATCTATCTATCTACCATCTGTTGATCACATAGTGCCTTTTTATTTATTATATACTACCTTTCACATCTATCAATCTATATATTATATAGTGCCTTTTATACCTATGTAATATATAACACGTTTCATGCCAATATATTTGTCTACTTTATAGTGCCTTTTGTGTCTGTGTATCTGTCTGTGATACTGTATAGCGCCTTTCCTTCTGTCTCTCTTGTCATCTTATTGTCACTCCATGTTTTATGTTCAAAGGCAGATCTTCTTGAATGACTGAATGAATTCCACAAACTCTATCATGTCTCCATCATTCTGTGCCTTTTCTCAACCCCTCTGTCTTTCTGCCTCTCAGCCCTGATTCTTGACTGATACCAAAGAACTTCATGGTGTAATACTTTACATTAAAAACACGGTAAGAATTATTACGGTAATTAAAAAAAAATCAAATTGTACCTAACCAGTTGAAATTATAAACAAATTCAAAATGAAGAACAGTAAAGTTGCTGTTCAAAAATCTCTGTTCACTTTATTAAACATTACAGGTTCACAATTACTCAGCTTCCATTTAAAATAATTGCTTGAGCACAAAAGCTTCCATCTTTTAAAAAATATTTAAAATGAGCAAATCAGGTAAAGTCCTTAGCGTCATGGTGTTAAATAAAACAAAATTTCTAAAATCGATGAAGCCATAGTATCCACGAATATTCACCACTCGTCTGTGTTTCAGGACTCCTTCCCCTTCATCAGGGCCAAACAAACTGGGAGCTAAAGATACAAACAGACTGCTTACACCTCATTATGGCGTATACATCCCATATAAATACTCTGATGTGCCCTGGGTGGGCCATTCACAATTAAGAAAGGATCCTGAGACACTCCTATGAGAAGCAGTCTTAGCCACTATTTAAATTGAAAACACGCTCTGCTGTGTCAGTTTCTATCAGAAGTACAGTATAAACTGTAAGATGTAAGCAGTTTGTTTGGCCCTGCTTGATGAGGGGGAAAGAATCCCTTTATGGACAACAAGTTTTTTGAATGCTGGAAGCCTTTGTACTGAAAAAAAAAAAAACAGAGTTTCGAGTAATTGTGAAACTTGTGATCAACAGGGGGCGTTGCAGACCCCCAAACATCAGACACCACCCCAGAAAACACAAGTACTGGAAATAAACAAGTAACTAATTAACATGAATACCTTAACAAGGCTTCTTCCAAGGCACACCTTTCCTCTGTGTTTCTCATTTTTCTCTCCTTCACACCTCCACCCGACTCTGACTTGCCTGGATGAAGTTAAGCAGGAGAGCTAACACTGCCAGTACTTCCGGGTCAATCGAAAGTCCAAAAAACCAAGGAGCTCAGCTTCTAGCAGCACCCCCTGGTGGTACCCAGGGTCCTGCTCTACAGTATTACAACATCCAGCATGCCCTGCGGGTGTTCACTGGTGTACCTGACTACAGGGTTGCTGCCACCTAGCAGTTTGGGGGAGCTTGGAGCTTGAACAGTTAAGCTGTTCTCCTGCCTAGATAGATAGATAGATAGATAGATAGGAAAGGCACTATATAATAGATAGGTAGATAGATAGGAAAGGCACTATATAATAGATAGATACTTTATTAATACCAAGGGGTAATGTTCCTCCATCTAATCCTGCTGGGATGCCAACATACCCACTCTTTAGATGATAGATAGATACATATATGAAAGGCATTATATAATAGATATAGATAGATAGATAGATAGATAGATATGAAAGGCACTATATAATAGATAGATAGATAGGAAAGGCACTATATAATAGATATAGATAGATAGATAGGAAAGGCACTATATAATAGATATAGATAGATAGATAGGAAAGGCACTATATAATAGATAGATAGATAGATAGACAGATAGGAAAGGCACTATATAATAGATAGATAGATAGATAGATACTTTATTAATACCAAGGGGTAATGTTCCTCCATCTAATCCTGCTGGGATGCCAACATACCCACTCTTCAGATGACCTCATATACCTAGATTATTGTGTGTGCAGGGAACCTCTGCCTCTTTGCATGCCTATTTGCCACTTGGCAGCCCCTGCCTGCCATCCATTACAACGTATAATATTTAATAAATGTCAAAATAGGCTTTTGACAAATGACCCTGCTGCTCTTTGTTTTGAAGTGCTAAAGAAGGAGACATAAATTCTACCATCTAGCACCTTTCAGCCCCGTCCTGCCCTGTCCACTGTGAACATGTGTGTAGCCCCCAGCCGTCCTGGGCTTTATTTAAGGACAGCGCCCCCTGCTGGATTGCCTTCCTTACTGTCCCCACACCCTGCTGATCCCCAGACAGTGAAAAGGAGGTCCAGGTTGAAGGAGACAAAATAAAGGGGTGACTTTCCCCCTTGGAGGGGGTCTGTACACGATTAGATTTTAGTCACTCTGTCCTTGCCCCCACCCATGTGGCCCATGACCTATAACCGCTCCAAGCTGACCCCCACACTCTCCCGGCTTAAAGTTCCAATGTTTTGAGCTCACAGAGGATTTGGAGATGGAAGCCCGGTTTTGTGTGTGTGTGGAGGGGGACACTCTATGTGTGTTGCTTTGAGCTCTCAGGTGGGCTACCGGGCTGTCGCTGCCCACTGCTGCTCTCAGGGCTGGGCTTTTATTTATGGCTCTGTTTGCGAGTCGTTTCTTTTTTTTTTTCCTCCCTTTACTTTACATTTTAAACATTTTTTCAAGAAGGTGACCTTTTGCCCCGTGTGCGGTTAAAAACATCAAAACAGGGACGGAGCGTTTCAGACTGTTTTTTCGTGCAGATGAAAATGGGAGCATATTTTTAGAATGACTGTGTGCTTTAAATGTCAGGGCATTTGGCAGGCCGCACTCTAGCGGGATTTTCTTCTACACCCGGCCCCCCTGCTTTGCCTATTTCTTTTTTTTGCTGTTTTTTCCTCTCTTTCCCTCTAGCACTCTGTTTTCTTGCTGTCCGTGCTGGAGGCCTGCCAGGCGCTGGTATTTTTATCCCTGCTGTCAGAGCAAGTGCGAGTCAGACCGTGGGAATGTGGTAAAGGATTTCTGTGGTATTTTTAATGTTTGTTATTAAATATTCCCACACGGGACCGTGACCAATGCCCACCCCCCTCCTCCCCTCCCCTACTTCCCTTCGTCTTGAGCGGAAAGCTCCTTAGAATCTTATAGCTGGCCGGATCAAATTACTCCGAGCCGGAGGAACAACTGCTGCTGCAGAGAAATCCTGTTGAGGTGTCACTCTCTAATCAAGATCGCTTTTTTGTTCTCCTTTTTTAATTCCTTAAAAACGACGCCTTTGTAAATCGAAAAACTTCAGTCTGAAAAGTTGAAGGAGCTGATCGTAATTGTAATGTCAAGTAAGTGCAACTAACGGTTGAGGAATACAAAGTGGAAGCAACTTCGAGACTTAGCGGGTCTCACACAACCGAGTCTGGGGACTCCTGACTGCTGGCCTGTTCACGCCACAGAGGCCACTTCATTCGAGGGGCTCGGACAGCCTCAAAGCCCACCACACATCAGGCCATGGCAGAGGCCGGCTGCTGTCCTGGTTAAAGAAAAACAAAACAACATTGGCAGGCACTGACCAGGGTGTTGGCCTGAGACTGAGACTGCCCAGTTGACACTACCTCACAATAAATATGAATGAATAGCAAAGCCCGGCCACTGTCCTGTCCACACCGTAGCACTCATGTGAAAAAGTAATTACACACAATGGAAGTTGAACAGGCAAATATTAGATGTTCATGCAGATGGTACCTCCAGTGTGAAAGATAGCCCGGACACAGACAGACACCAAGGCTGACGACATCCCAAAACACGCACTCTTTAATTGCAGTACAGCACACACGTCATACTGTGCATAACCACAAGGCTCAGTCCTTTGCACTTCTCTTCAGCCGCCTCCACTCTTCCCTCACAAGCTCCGTCTTCCCCTCCCGACTCCGGCTCCCCTAATGGAGTGAGGCTGCCCCTTTTATCCCGCCCCAGATGTGCTCCAGGTGTTCTGTGATGGTTTTCCGGCAGCACTTCCTGGTATGGAGGAAGTACTGCCATTGCACCAGGAAGCACTCCGGGCGTACGCAGTTCCTGGTTCAGCAGCACTTCTTGGTGTGGCAGAATTGTTTGTCTTCCAGGGCTCAAGAACCATCCAGGTGCCCCCCAGTGGTGGCCACGGACCCCCGGGGGGGGCCTGCCCTCTTGCGCCCAGGGGGGATATTGCCCCTCTTCCGGTCCTTCTCTGCTCCAGGCATTCCGGTGGGGCAAGGTCCCTGGTCGCCTGCCACGACAGATGAAGGTGATAGACTTGAACAAATCAGAACAGTGGAAACATGTGGACGAGAACAGGCCATTCAGACCAAAAAACCTCGCCAGTCCCATCCACTTAATTCTTCCCAAAATAACATCAAGTCGAGTTTTCAAAGTCCCTAAAGTCCTCCTGTCTACCAGACTACTTGGTCACTTATTCCACTTGTCTGTGGTTTTCTGTGCAAAGAAAAACTTCCCAATGTTTGTATGAAATTTATCCTTCACAAGTTTCCAACTGTGTCCCCATGTATTCAATAAACTAATTTTAAAGCCACAGTTTTTCTTTTTTTTTATTATTAATTTTATTGCAATCATTCCATACAAATCAATCGATTTTTACAAAAAGTAGAATTGAGAGCAAATCGACCGCCACTGCTGAGAGAGATCAAGACAAACGGAGTAAAACTTAAGGCTTGTAAACATGACTACACGGATGAGTTTGATAAGCCAGCAGAGATGAAAGGAGAAGAAAAAGAAATGCAGAAATAATTGCTTCCTCGGTGCTTTAAGAGCTTATTTTAAAATATTACTGATTAGATCCTGCCATGTTTTGAAAAAAGTCTGCACAGATCCTCTAACTGAGTATTTGATTTTTTCCAATTTTAAATAGTATAACACATCAGTTTCCCACCGACTTAAAAGAGGAGAGTTTGGGTTCTTCCAGTTTATCAGAATAAGTCTGCGTGCCAACAGTGTAGTGAATGCAATCACAATTTGTTTGTCTTTCTCCACCTTAAGACCCTCTGGAAGAACCCCAAACACAGCTGTTAATGGGTTAGGGGGGATTGTGAGTCCAAGACTGTCTGAGAGGTAATTAAAAATTTTTGTCCAGAATAATGTTAATTTGGTGCAGGCCCAGAACATGTGACCTAGTGAGGCTGGGGCTTGGTTGCAACGTTCGCAGGTTGGATCATGCCCTGGAAACATTTTGGAGAGTTTTAGTCGAGACAGATGTGCTCGATATATAATTTTGAGTTGTATAATTGTATGCTTTGCACATATGGAGCTCAAGTGAATTCTCTGCATTGCTACTTTCCACTCCTTTTCTGATATATTAATTGAGAGATCTTTTTCCCAGTGTCCTCTTGGATCTTTGAAAGGGAGGGATTGTAAAATGATTTTATATATTGTAGAGATGGAGTCTAATTCCTTGAGATTGAGCAATATTTTTCCCAGCATGGACGAGGGTGCAGGAAAATCTGGAAGGTTCTGTTTAACAAAGTTCCTGATTTGAAGATAGTGAAAGAAATGTGTAGCTGGAATGTTAAATTTGGAATGTAATTGTTCATAGGATGCAAAGACGTTGTCTATATAAAGATCTCTAAGCAAGTTAATTCCAATTTTTTCCAGATATTAAAAACTGCATATGTTTGTGAAGGTTGAAAGAGGTGGTTCTCTTGCAGAGGTGCCACAGATAGAAGCTTCTCCGTCTTAAAATGCTTTCTACATTGGTTCCAGATTCTAAGTGAGTGGAGCACAATTAGGTTATTAGTGTATTGCCGATAACGTGTGTTTATTGGAGCACAGAGCAAGGAATATAAAAAAGTACTGCAGGATTTTACTTCTATTGCGGTCCAAGCCTGTGTATGTTCTTCTATTTGTGTCCAGGTTCTTATCGCCTGTATGTTTGCTGCCCAGTAATAAAACTGGAAGTTAGGTAGAGCCATGCCGCCTTCTGCCTTTTGTCTTTGTAAGGTCGCTCTTTTGATGCGTGGATGTTTTGAGTTCCAAATAAAATCACAGTCTCGATCCACTGGACTAATTCCCTTCATAAATTTAAACACTTCAGTCAGGTCTCCTCTTAATCTTCTTTAGTTTAAACTGTAAAGGCTCAGCTCTTTTAATCTTTCCTCCTAACTCTTCCCCTGTAGCTCTGAATCTTCCTAGTCGCTCTTCTCTGGACCTTTTCTAGTGCTGTTATGTCTTTTTTGTAATATGAAGACCAAAATGGCACACAGAACTCCAAATGAGGCTTTACCAGTGTGTTGTGAAGCTTGAGCAGAACCTCCTGTGACTTGTACTCCACACATCAAGGCGCTATATAACCTGACAGTGTGTTAGTCTTCTTAATGGCTTCTGAACACTGACTGGTAGTTGCTAGTGTCGAGTCCACTACGACTCCTAAATCCTTTTCATAAGGTGGACTTTTGATTTTCAGACTGCCCGTTGTGTATTCAAACCTCACATTTTTACTTCCTTCCATCCATCCATCCATTATCCAACCCGCTATATGCCAACTACAGGGTCACAGGGGTCTGCTGGAGCCAATCCCAGCCAATCCCAGCGCAAGGCAGGAAACAAACCCTGGGCAGGGTGCCAACCTACCACAGGGCACACACACACACCAAGGACAATTTAGGATCACCAATACACTTAACCTGCATGTCTTTGGACTGTGGGAGGAAACCCACGCAGACACGAGGAGAACATGCAAACTCCACGTAGGGAGGACCCGGGAAGCAAACCCGGGTCTCCTTACTGTGAGGCAGCAGCACTACCCACTGCACCACCCCACAGCTAGAGTCTATCCCACCAATTGTAGGGAGCAAGGCAGGAGCGATACCTGTACAGAATAACAGTACATCGCAGTGTGAACCCCCCAACACACAAACAAACACACACACACCGTTATTCATTTTTTGGGGGATCTGTTGTTCAAGGTTTATAAATAAATATCTATGGTGGTCTGGCACCCTGCCTGGGGTTTGTTCCCACCTTGCACCCTGTGTTGGCTGGGATTGGCTCCAGCAGACCCACATGACCCTGTAGTTAGGATATAGCGGGATGGTGAATGACTGACTAACTTGAATAATCTAGTGTTTATGAACTAGAAAGAGAGTGGAAGACAATTAAAAAAAATCTGAAAATCAGCTGTAAAAGATGGGGACCCTGAAGCAGAAGTCCACTGGTTTAAAAACTCACTGTCTTCCACCAAACAAGCCAGTTAGCTTGCCTCTGAAACTTTAGATTCCAAGGTTATCACTCCAAGGCAAGCATTTTAGTTAGTGACTTCATCTCACTTTATGATACTGAGAAAGTTCATTCATACTACTAGTAGTTCAGTTTATACATTCGACAACAGCAACAGTTTATTTCTTGTAAAGCCTAAAATCGCACAAGGAATACCCCCTCCACCAGAAAAAAAAAAAAGGAAAATGGACGAAATCTTGAGAAAGTGAAGGTGGGCCTGTGGAGAAAGAAGAAGAAAGCAACTACTTTTCCTTTAAAGGATCATTAATATCAGAGGTGAAAATCTTTAGGCAATGAGATGACACCATTACAGTAATTTATTTTACCATTATAACACTTTCTGGTTTTATAGTTAAACACATACAAAAAGATACAACTAATGGAATTTACTGATGTGGGCTGGCGCCCTGCCCGGGGTTTGTTTCCTGCCTTGCGCCCTCTGTTGGCCGGGATTGGCTCCAGCAGACCCCGTGAACTTTTAGTTAGGATATAGCTGGTTGGATAATGGTTGGATGGATGGATATTATATTATATTATATTATATTATATTATATTATATTATATTATATTATCTGCGGTGGGCTGGCGCCCTTCCTGGGGTTTGTTTCCTGCCTTGCCCTCTGTTGGCGGGATTGGCTCCAGCAGACCCGTGAACTTTTAGTTAGGATATAGCTGGTTGGATAATGGTTGGATGGATGGATATTATATTATATTATATTATATTATATTATATTATATTATATTATATTATATTATATTATATTATATTATATTATATTATATTATATTATCTGCGGTGGGCTGGCGCCCTTCCTGGGGTTTGTTTCCTGCCTTGCCCTCTGTTGGCTGGGATTGGCTCCAGCAGACCCCGTGACCCTGTAAGGATATAGAGGGTTGGTTAATGGATGGATGGATGGATGGATATTATATTATATTATATTATATTAGATTATATTATATAATATTATATTATCTGCGGTGGGCTGGCGCCCTGCCCGGGGTTTGTTTCATGCCTTGCGCCCTGTGTTGGCTGGGATTGGCTCCAGCAGACCCCCGTGACCTTGTAGTTAGGATATAGCGGGTTGGTTAATGGATGGATGGAGATTCCTGCTGTGCCATTTTGTGCAGTTTTCGTGTAGCAGTTGCTATGACGTTGCTAAGGGTGATGTCAAGGTCCATACTGAGCATGTCATTAGGGGTTCAGGGTGTAAAGGTCAGCTCAATACACTTCCAGGTACCCAAGACTGGATCACAAAGTGTTCCTTGCAGGTGTGTATATTCTTGTTTGATGCTCTGGTGTAATGGTACCCTTGCTTTGTTCATCGACTTTGATTTTTGTTTCCGACTCTCAGTTTTGCTGAGATAGGACCGGAGTTTGGTTAATAAATCCAGACTCTCTGGTCACACACTCTTCTCTTGCTTATCCCTGCCCTGCACCAACAATCACAACATTGCAGTCAATAATCACTAGCTGTGGGCCTGTTGGCCATTGGTGGTCTTCTGAATCTTTGACTTAAAAGATAAGTTCTGGAGTTTTCAAGCAAAAGTTATTTCTAAACAATCATGGTATGTTTTAATTTGCCACCTAAAACTGTGTTGTAAATGTAATCATTTTTTATGAATTTTCAAAAGTACCTAGCCTTCCATTGCACTTTAAAATACAGGTAAAGAGCAGTGAAGTGAAAACGTGACAATAAACACAAACGTACTGAATATGTTTATTTTTCAAGCCAAAAGTGTTATCAAATATTAATTTGCATCTTGAAATTGCGCAAATATTGCATAAGGGGCGATAAAAAGCAACATGTGAGATTCAGCCATTTTAAAAGGAGACTGGCTATGTGCTTCACCTCACGTCTAACTCTTTCAGTGCTGTGTCTCTTCAGAGAATCCTCGGGTCCCGCTGGTTTGACTTTGTGTTGCTCGTGGAGTCCCGAATGAGGCACATGACCTGCTTTGTGAGGGGGCATCAGTTACAGCACTACAGCTATGTGGCACGATTACCCGAGGGTGATCATGGATCCTCATTGTTGGGGACCAAAATGGCTGGACCTGGCCAAGGGGACGCCCACATAACACCCGGCTGTGGCAGATAGAGGGTCATTTTCTGAGGGTTGGACTGGACTGCGTGTCTGCCTGGGGGGTTGCCAACCGGGATCCTCGTATGGTGGGTATGACAGCGCGGTATACCAGTGCATGCTCCCCAATCTGACCTGACTTGACTCGACGTGCTAATTGAAAGCACACAACACACGAGATACAAGGCTCTTCATCTCTGCCAGCGTGAATCATGAGGCTACTTTTTAACACTCTAACCTGTTAAAGTTTGGGTTTAAAGGCTGTTGCCATGCTGTTATGGTTAACAAACAGCGAGCAACATTAAACATAAGACTACAGAAAATATGGCTATGTTTTTATCAAAGGTCTGCAAGAAAAAGTCAGTCAGTCATCGTCTGACCCGCTATATCCTAACACAGGGTCATGGGGGGTCTGCTGGAGCCAATCCCAGCCAACAGAGGGCGCAAGGCAGGAAACAAACCCCGGGCAGGGCGCCAGCCCACCGCAGATAATATAATATAATATAATATAATATAATATAATATAATATCTATCCATCCAACCATTATCCAACCCGCTATATCCTAACACAGGGTCATGGGGGGTCTGCTGGAGCCAATCCCAGCCAACAGAGGGCGCAAGGCAGGAAACAAACCTCGGGCAGGGCGCCAGCCCACCGCAGTGGACGAAAAAGTAGTTTAATCAAATCAGTACATGTGAAATTAGAAATTGTAACACATTATGTTAGAATTTCATTTAGTCTGTACATTTTTACAGACTCCGTCCACAATAACCCAATAATTACTTCCGACTCATTGTTCATTTTTGAGGTTCTGTGTTCACATCGTACCCTGGTAACCTTCACGTCCATTTTAAAGCAATAAGGCCTAGCATTTTTTAAAATGTTTAAAGAGTGCATCATTTTAAAACCCAACTTCAAGTGACAAATTAATATAAACTGTGATTGTGAAGAAATAACTTCTCCTTTACCAAACTGATGCTCCGTCTGAAACGTGTTGTGTTTTGATCAGATCAATATGTTGCTTATGTTTTGGCATTTTTTTTATGAAAAAGAATCAATACACCGCTTGATTTGTAATTTGGTTGCTTGTGAGCTATTTCTTTATTAAGAAAAAAGGAAAGGGGGATATGCAGCCATACTGCCTAATTTTTATTTTATTTTTTATTGATCAGTCTAAATATGTCACTTTCACAATTCTGAGAAGGTAAATTGTTTTTGTTATATTCCCCAAAAGGCTGCAATTTGTTGTGAGATGTGGCCGGCTTGTCATCCCGGTCAATACCCCCAGGCCGCCAGATGGAGCCCTCCCTGCAGTATGGAGGTGCCCCGAAGACCAGCAGGGAGTCATGGGATATGTAGTTTTTATACAAGACCCTGCTGGGGCCGCAAGAGGGAGCTGCAGGGAGGACCAAAGACTTATCTGTGCCCTATGACCCGGAAGTTCGTCAAAGGAAGAGTGACGGGCTTCCGGGGTGACTTTTACCTGACCCGGAAGTGATACAGGATCACATGGACTGGGATTGGGAACACTTTCAGGTCAGTGAATATAAAAGGACTGTGGGAACTCCCAGATTGCAAGCTGAGCTGGGTGGAAGGTTGGCAACGTGTCAAAGTGGAGGATTGGATTATTGTTAGTGATTTGTGATTTATAGGAGTATTGTGGAGGAGAGGGTGCTTGGTGCACTGTGGTGATTAAATAAAGTCAAGTATTGGACTTTTACCTGGTGTTTGGAGTCGTGGACAAGGGTTCAAGGGAGCGATAGCGCCCCCTATCTGTCACATTGTTCATAAAACACCCCCGGATTTTAGTCAGTGTGACAAAAATTGTTCCTTAAAAACAAAACTCATTCAAGTTCATACAACGGGTCAGGTGATGATTTATATTTTCGGTAAACTTTGTTCCTGTTTGGAAATCACCGTCATGAAATATCATATATATATAATCATAGATTTCCTCAAAATGTTTTGGTTTTTAGTTATGTCCCACTGTTGAAAACAAATGGAGCCTTCTTTCCTTTTCTGAGTAGGCATTACAATCAGCCTGACCCCTGAGAAGCGTCCTTCCCTGAATCCAGTGGTCAGGCGCTGTGAGTCAAGCACAAAATGGAAATATTTTCTTTCATTTCATGATTTCTCACTGTTGGATGCCAAGACTTCATTTTTTTTTTCCATGGACTGAAAGCTCTTATAATATTTTGAAAAATGAATCCACAGGAATAATTAAGTTCATAAGCATATTTATATTTGAGCTCCTTGTTTATAATAATAATAATACCACCCATCAAACTTAGCTTGAGCAGACAAGCATGGTCAGGGGTGTTGTGCCACCTGGACACGAAATGTGCTGCCTGCCCCGTCAGATTTATGTTGATTGCCCTCCTCATTATAATCGGGAACAAGATCAAAAGAACTTCTCCACCTCTAAACTCTGTAATGGAAAGTGAAGCCACGCTTAAAATCTTTATTTTACAGTATATGTTACATACAACATGTAGTCTGTCGCTATGGCCGAGAAAAAGTCTTAAATCTCATTTAGAATGTACAGTGGTGCTTGAA
Source organism: Polypterus senegalus (assembly GCF_016835505.1). Taxonomy (NCBI): domain Eukaryota; kingdom Metazoa; phylum Chordata; class Cladistia; order Polypteriformes; family Polypteridae; genus Polypterus; species Polypterus senegalus. The sequence continues at coordinate 27,203,512 of NC_053156.1, forward strand.
AGTTTGTGAACCCTTTAAAATTTTCTATATTTCTGCATAAATATGACCTAAAACATCATCAGATTTTCACTCAAGTCTTAAAAGTAGATAAAGAAAAACCAGTTAAACAAATGAGACAAAAATATTATACTTGGTCATTTATTTATTAAGGAAAATGATCGAATATTACATATTTGTGAGTGGCAAAAGTATGTGAACCTTTGCTTTCAGTATCTGGTGTGACCCCCCTTTGCAGCAATAACTGCAACTAAACGTTTCCGGTAACTTTTGATCATTCCTGCACACGGCTTGGAGGAATTTTAGCCCATTCCTCCGTACAGAACAGCTTCAACTCTGGGATGTTGGTGGGTTTCCTCACATGAACTGCTCACTTCAGGTCCTTCCACAACATTTCGATTGGATTAAGGTCAGGACTTTGACTTGGCCATTCCAAAACATTAACTTTATTCTTCTTTAACCATTCTTTGGTAGAACGACTTGTGTGCTTAGGGTTTGTTGTCTTGCTGCATGACCCACCTTCTCTTGAGATTCACTTCATGGACAGATGTCCTGACATTTTCCTTTAGAATTCTCTGATATAATTCAGAATTCATTGTTCCATCAATGAAGGCAAGCCATCCTGGCCCAGATGCAGCAAAACAGGCCCAAACCATGATACTACCACCACCATGTTTCACAGATGGGATAAGGTTCTTATGCTGGAATGCAGTGTTTTCCTTTCTCCAAACATAACGCTTTTCATTTAAACCAAAAAGTTCTATTTTGGTCTCATCCGTCCACAAAACATTCTTCCAATAGCCTTCTGGTTTGTCCACGTGATCTTTAGCAAACTGCAGATGAGCAGCAATGTTTTTTTTGGAGAGCAGTGGCTTTCTCCTTGCAACCCTGCCATGCACACCATTGTTGTTCAGTGTTCTCCTGATGGTGGACTCATGAACATGAACATTAGCCAATGTGAGAGAGGCCTTCAGTTGCTTAGAAGTTACCCTGGGGTCCTTTGTGACCTCGCCGACTATTACACGCCTTGCTCTTGGAGTGATCTTTGTTGGTCGACCACTCCTGGGGAGGGTAACAATGGTCTTGAATTTCCTCCATTTGTACACAATCTGTCTGACTGTGGATTGGTGGAGTCCAAACTCTTTAGAGATGGTTTTGTAACCTTTTCCAGCCTGATGAACATCAACAACTCTTTTTCTGAGGTCCTCAGGAATCTCCTTTCTTCGTGCCATGATACACTTCTACAAACATGTGTTGTGAAGAGCAGACTTTGATAGATCCTGTTCTTTAAATCACACAGGGTGCCCACTCACACCTGATTGGCATCCCATTGATTGAAAACACCAAACTCGAATTTCACCTTCAAACTAACTGATCATCCTAGAGGTTCACATACTTTTGCCACTCACAAATATGTAATATTCAATCATTTTCCTCAATAAATAAATGACCAAGTATAATATTTTTGTCTCATTTGTTTAACTGGTTTCTCTTTATCTACTTTTAGCACTTGAGTGAAAATCTGATGATGTTTTAGATCATATTTATGCAGAAATATCAAATTCTAAAGGGTTCACAAACTTTCAAGCACCACTGTAAAGGGGTTTCTCAAAAAGGCAACCTAAATCAGGCAAACTTAATCCTTAATCCAATTCTCAAATCCACAAAAAGACAGCAAAAATATAAAAAATGAAAATAAATTATAATACCCACAAATATGATCCAATTCCACTGCTTTCGCAATGTTACTCAGTAGAACCCTGACTCTCAGCCAGACTATATGGGTTGAGGGTGAGTCCTCAGCAGTGACATTGTGGGGACCCATGTCTTGAGGATCCAGCTACAGAATTCAAGACACAGAATGAAAAGCTTATACATAACACATAGTGAAACTTTCAAAGACATTACAATATCAACAAAAAACATACAGTTACATAAAATAATCAAATCCAAAATTATAACTAACATAAAAGGTAAATAGTACTTGAAAAGAAAGAAAGTGATAAAACAAAGGCTAACATCAATAGCAATATGACGCCCACTTTGCCAATCATGAGGTTCTTGGTGATTGTGAATCTAAAGAGGAGTTGGAAACAGAAATGATTCTCAAAGCTACATAGGACTTACGGAGTGCATATCCTCGACTATCATCTCATCTACAGAGTGGTTGCTAATGTAAAGAACACATAAGGATGCCAAGGATTATTGTGACCGTAAATATCACCAGGAGGTTATTTAGGCAGGTTAAGATAAGTCTTCTTCTTCATCTTTTCCCTGTTCTATGTGGGGTCGATGTGCTTGATCAACCTTCTCCAAACAACTTGGTTTTCCACTGCTTTCCCAGTGAAGACCTTCTCCTTCAGATCTTCCTTTACTTTATTCATCCACCTCCACCTTGTCCTCCATCACTTTCTCTTCCCTGTATTTCCATTCCCATTACTCTTTTGTCCATATATTCATTGTTTCTCCTCATCACGTGTCCATACCACGTCACCCTACTTCTCCTATATTTTCTTAGATATCTCTCCCACCTTTGTTGTACCCCTGATTGCCTCATTTCTTATTCTGTCATTTTTTGTAACTCCAGACATCCATCTCAACCCTCTCATTTCTGCCATCTAATTTCTTCTCTTGTACTCCCTTTACTGCCCATGACTCAGCTTTATATATCATTGGTGGTCTTACCATGGTCTTTAAAACCTTACCTTTAACCTCTGTCTTAATTCTTTGATCACACAATCCTCCTTTCTTCCAATTGTTCCATCCACACTGTACTCTGTGGGTTATTTCTGCACCTAATTTTCCATCTTGGGCTACCACTGATCCTCGATATTTTTGCTAAACCACTCTTTTTATGAGCTCTCCCTGCAGACTAACTTCTGAATCCTGATCACCATTGAACCTCATATATTCTGTCTTCCTCCTATTTACAGTGGAACCTCGGGTCACAAACGTCTTGGACCACGTACAAATCGGGTTACGACCAAAAAGTTTACCAAACTTTTACATCTGTTCATGACTACACACTTGGGTGACGAACAAGCCAGTTTCCCTTCCAGTTCGTATACGCCGATGATTTCCATATGTGTTCAGTCTCTCCCTGTACATTCCCTGTGCAGAGAGCAAGCAAGAGCATGAGAGAGTGAGTGAGCGAGCGAGCGAGAGAGAGAGAGAGAGAGAGAGCGAGAGAGAGAGAAAGAGAGCGAGAGAAAGAGTGAGAGAGAGAGAGCGAGAGAAAGAGCGAGAGAGAGAGCGAGAGAAAGCAGTTAAAGAATACACCGGGCTTGTTTTTAAAGAGACTGCTTCGAGCATTGTTTTAATCTTGTTGTATTTAATGAAGACTTTTTTCTATTGAATTTTAACCTCCACTTCACTTCTGTTTTTATGGGATCGTTTATTTATTGAAGGATTCTGAAAGCACTGCACTTTATTTAATTTGGACTTTGTTTTTGATTGTTGTTTTGTTGATTTTAATAAAAGCACCTGGGACTTTTATGCACCATCCTATTGCTCCATTGTAGTGCCTCACTGTCGTGCTCATCGGTAACATTACCAATGGTGACGGGTTTAAGGGCTCCCGGAAGCGAGATGGGCGCATGCAGCGAACCCGCATCGTCACAAACTTTACCTCAAAACTGTAATCTCCTCTCCACTCAGTTCCTCCTCACTTCCTTCATGCCAGTAGTTGACTCATGCAAGGTTAGTTTTCTTGGTTGTTTATGGTTAGTTTTTTTATAAAAATTATACGAATTTTTCAAATGTTTATTTTTTTTCCCCTTTGCTTAAAACTCAGTAAAAAAAGTGTTTACAGCGAGCGGTTCGTAAGGCTGTAGTGTGAACTCTTACAATGTTAGTTTTGTCTGTTCAAGGTTTTCTCAGTGTTATTCAATGTTTTTACATTTAGTTTACTATTACACTGTGCATTCTATGGCATCATTAACTATTTTTGTGCTTAAAAATCTTTAAAAAAAATTTACATACAGCTTGTACGGTCCGGAACGGATCAATTGTATTTACATTCAATCCTATGGGGGAAATTACTTTGGTTCACCACCAAATCGGGTTGCGACCAGAGTTTAGGAACGAATTTCAGTTGTGACCTGAGGTTCCACTGTATCTTCAATTCTCTGTCTTCCAAAACCCTTCTTCATTCTTCCAACTTCCTATTTTCTGGTGCCACACAACACAATGTTATCAGCAAAAAGCCTGCACCAGGGGATTGGTCTTTTATCCCATGAATCAACAAATCCATAACCAGAGCCAACAGGTAAGGACTTTAAGAAGATTCCTGTTGCAGACCTAATCTAACAGGGATCTTGTCTGTCACCCCAACTGAGCCTTTAACACAGTCCTCACTCCCTCATACGTATCCTGAACAATCCTTACATCTATCTCTGGTACTTCTTTCTCTCTTTGGTCAGGACAAGTAAGGGTCAAAATATCATGGAAGCCAAACAAAACTGAGAAATCAGTAACCGAGTTGGTAAGTCAAATGCAGAAGAGAGAATGTCACCAAAATACTCTTACCATTAGTCACTACTTTATTAAAAGCTATCGCTAAGAATATCAAAGGGGTTTGTATCCAAAAGGGTTAATTGGCATCATATTTATACTGTCACTTCCTGTGACATCACCAGCACAACAGTCATAGTCATGTGATCAAATAACCAGGTGTAGCATAAACAAAATGGTAATGTACATAAACTTTTTAATTTCAAAAGATTCCTGAAATGCTAAAACTCCAAAACAATAAATACATACATAGAAATTAGACTAAATACACAGGCAACAGCAAGACAGTGATTTCTATGCAACAGGTTTTACTGCGGACAAAATGCACTAACATGCAACATGCAGCACGTTACATTTAAAAATGAAACCCACTGTGCTCCTCTGTGATGATGCTAATGAATACCATATGTCAGAGGTGGCTGGGGTGGTGACCCGGCCGGGACACCCAGGAGGACCGGAGGAGGGCTTGGGCCTTCCCCAGACCATCTGGGGGTCACCGCCCTGGTTCCTTTGAAGCTCCACCCTGTAGGGGCCTATGGTCACCGCCAGGGGCGCCCCCATGCCTTTGGAGCCCTGGACCTCAGCACTTCCGCCACACCAGGAAGTGCTGGGGGGAAGAGGAGCAGGGACACCTGGAGTGCTTCCGGGGATAGAGACGGCACTTCCGCCACACGGAGACGTGTTGGTGGGAGATTGCCGGGAAGCACCTGGAGCACATCCGGGTGTCAATAAAAGGGGCTGCCTCCCTTCATTCGAGGCAAGAGTCAGGTGGAAGTGGACTGAGCTTGCTGGAGGAGGCAAGGAGGCGACCTGAAGAGACGAGTGAAGGCATTGTGTGGCCAGGACTTTGGGGACTTGAGGGGTTCGTGTGGCACTTAAGGACTTGTATATAGTGTAAATAAACGTGTTTGTGGTTGACATGAACGTGTCTGCCTGTCTGTGTCCGGGCCAGCCTCCACACATAAAACTAGGATTGACTTTGCTAGTGTGCTGTGGATCACTGACATTATACTCAGGTTGGTCAGGTTAGTGAGCATGCAGTGGTACATCGTGTTGCTGCACTCACCATACAGCAAAACAGCTTGAGATCCTAGTTGGCAGCCCCCCTGGCAGAACTGCGGTCCAGTGCCACCCTGCGGAAATGACCCTCTATCTGCTGCAGCCAGGTGTTACGTGAGCGTCCAATAAGCCTGATCCAATTGTTCGGGTCATCAGCAAAAAGGATTCTGTGAGCTGATCACTCTTGGGAAAATCGCAACACATAGCCAGAGTGCCGTAACTGACGCTCCCTCACAAAGCAGGTAATGTGTCTCATTTGGGACTCGATGAGCAACCACTCGTTCAACACAAAATCAAGCAGGATTCTCCAAAGAGGCACAGAACCGAAGGAGTCCAGCCTTCATTTCAGGTCACTGATTAGCGTCCATGTCTAACAACCATACAGTGGAACAGGGAGCACCAGGTAAGTAAATGACACTCTCTCCGCAGGCAGACACACTGCTGATGTTTGTGCCCAAGAAGTCATTAAAGGCCTGGATGGACCCTCACAAGCCCAGACACTCAGACTCCTCACTCAGTCTCTCGAGAGCCCTGATCAGAGCCTTCATTAACTCCAAAAAGATCACAGCATCGTCAGCAAAGTCAAGATCAGTGAATCTCTCTTCACCAACAGATGTCCCCCAGCCTCTGGACCCCACGACCCTGCCCAGCACCCAGTCCATACAAGCATTGAACAGAGTAGGAGCAAAAACAGACCCCTGATGAACCTTACAATCGACTGAGAAAAATGCAGAGGCTCTGCCTCCACTCTGCACAGCATTCATAGTACCAGTGTACAGGCTGGCCAGGATATCCAGCAACTTCAGGGGGATCCTACATAGTCTCAGGATGTCCCAAGGGGCAGCTCGATCAACTGAGTCATACGCTTTATGAAAATTGGCAAAAGCTGCAAGGAAACTTTGTAGATCTTCATGTTTAAGCTTGATGAGAACACTCAGTACCAGGATGTGGTTGATGGTAGACCTCTTGGGTGTAAAACCAGACTGCTCCGGTTGCTGGTAGGTGAGCAAGTGATCATGGAAATTATTGAGGATGACCCTATCAAGGACCTTACCCCAGCACCGACAGCAGTGTTATCCCATCTTCCAAATGGAAGCAAAGACTGATTGCATTGCCAGGAGGACAGCCTTACCACCAGCCTGGAGAAGTTCACCCCAGAGTACCAAGTCCAACAATATGGCTCAGGGGACGTTGGAACCAGGATTCTGCAATCTACAGTCTCTGACCTTTTGCAAAGTCAAGGCCACTTTCACCACAGTCACTAGACCCACAGGGACCAACACAATCCTCAAAGCCAGCCCTGTCAGTGCCAGTGGTTGCACTGAAGTCACCCATGACCATAGGTATGTCACCTCGCGGGGGCCCATCAACCACTGAGCGCAATTGTAAATAAAATGTCCCTATATATATATATATAAATATATATTAACTATCCATTTACAGTATGCATTTATTTATTCAAAGAGCTTCTGTAAAAAGCCAGTCTTCCCCCTGGGGACAAATAAAGATCCATCTATCTATTTTTCGTAAAATGAAACTTGGCTGCTTTGCTCATCACTAATTATAATGACAAATGTTGGTGGGTATAGAAGATGGACAGCTGGTACCTGTATTTATTTATCTGTGGTGTAAACAATGGAATTCCTTCTACTTCCCTACAGTTCTGGCATGGAGATTTTTTTTGTGTTTTCCTCATCCATTTAAATAACAGAATGTAAATGATCATGCAAATGTCATAGAACTCCAAATTAGTAAAAGCTTGTATTTGTATTTTACATGGGTACTTGTTGCAGTGTTCTCAGCCTGCATTTAGCAATAAGAACTAGACAAAAATATTTGCATATTTGAATTGAAATTTAATACAGTAGAGAGGTCAAGCCTAGCCAGGGAGAAACAGAACCTGGCAAGAATGTGAAATTTTGGGGCAGTGATGGAAGGATGACACGGCTGTTGTGATTTATCCAAGGAACCTCAACAGTAAATAAGGTTTTTTAAAAAAATACATCTTAAAGACCAACCCAAGTCCTGAGGAAAGTCAGGGCTAATTACACTAATAATAAATAATCAAGGAGATATTTAGCATCTACAAAGCTATAAAGACAAAAAAATAAATAATTCACAAGAAATCAGAAAATAGGAAATAGCTATTAACACTCTCAAAGAATTTTAATTAGAAAGAATTACTCTAGAATAAAGCAAGAAAGAAACATACAAATTTCACAATTGAATGCTGAACATAGACTAAATAGCTCCACCACATCCTTAAACTAAGTCTTCTTATGTAAATCTAAAAACTTAAACTCAAACCAGAATTATTCATGAATGGAGAACTTCAACCAAAATTTGAATTCTAAATAACAAAAAATCACCTGAAAGTAAAAGGAAAAAGCCAAAAGCCAGCGAATCCAAACTCTTTCTTTAATACAGGAAAGTTCACAAAGCAAATGCCAGAGTGCTGTTCAAATGCAGTACGTCCTCTTTTATGAGCTGCTCAGGTGACTGCACTTCAATTAGCAGCTGCACCTGAGCACCTAGCAGAGATTGAAGGCTTCTTTGAGCTCAAGTTTACACCTATCAGTCACTGAAGGATTCATAGCTTTAAGTTTACAGCTAGCAGTGACTGAATTATTCTGTCATTTTCATCTCAAGTTTACACCTCATAGTGAGTGAAGGTCACATACTTTTAAGCTCACGTTTACATCAGTAGTGAATGACAGCTCAGCCTTTTTGAGTTCAAGTTTACAACTAGCAGGAACAGAATGCCCCACAAACATTACACCTTATAGTGATTGAAGGTTCCACCCCTGAACCTCAAATATACATCTGTGACTGAAGTCCCCGCCCCTTAATCGCAAGGTTGCATCATGTAGTGATTTGAAGGCTCCTCCCCTTAACCTCAAATTCATATCTAAATGCAAATGGCGTTTCTGCCCCTTTGGACTTAAACTGAACTGATAAAAGTGGAAAACAATGAATAAGGAAAAGCTAACTGAAAAACAAGAGGTTAAAGGAGACAAAAATAGAGATAAGAGCAGGGCCTAGACTGAAACATGATGAACACCAGGGGGCAATATGTTCCACTTATGGAAAGAATGACCTGTAAGTGTCTATTCTGTGATAAGCAAAGAAGGCAAAACTTGCTGTGAAGTGTTCAAGGCGGACAGCCGGTGGCATGGTGGCTCAATGAGCAATATTTAGATACCTTCTGCAAATCATCTGGGGGCTTCCAAAAGATACTGGCTCTTCCTTTAGCTGAGAATTGGGCTCTATGCTACAAGACTACATGATGTTACGAGGCCATTTTATGAAAAATGACATCACAGAACACCCTGTGGACCACATTGTCCAAAACTATACAGCTCAATATAACATCATTACAGCTACAGGAACATTAAAAGAAAGCCCGCACTGATTTTGACCAGCTAACCAGCACAAGTCAAATCTCAATATGGCTGATTCTGCCTTCAGAATTAAGTTCTTCAGCTGGGCTGATCCTGGCTGCTAGTCTGTAAATGACTCTGGACCGCTAGGGCAACCACCTAAACTTGTTTTGCACAGGTGTAGTGGGATTAATAAAGTATCATTCTATCTATCTATCTATCTATCTATCTATCTATTATATAGTGCCTATCTATCTATCTATCTATCTATCTATCTATCTATCTATCTATCTATCTATCTATCTATCTATCTATCTATCTATCTATTATATAGTGCCTATCTATCTATCTATCTATCTATCTATCTATCTATCTATCTATCTATCTATCTATCTATCTATTATATAGTGCCTATCTATCTATCTATCTATCTATCTATCTATCTATCTATCTATCTATCTATCTATCTATCTATCTATCTATCTATATATCTATCTATCTATCTATCTATCTATCTATCTATCTATCTATCTATCTATCTATCTATCTATCTATCTATCTATCTATCTATCTATTATATAGTGCCTATCTATCTATTGATCTATCTATCTATTGTCGCAACCAGTTGGGGGCCAGACCCAGCCGGGACGCCTTGATGGACCAGGAGGTGGCATGTATGTCCTCCGAGCCATAAGGAGGCAACCGCCCTGGATCAGAGGAGGACCACGAGAGTAGAGCAAGTAGGCTCAAGCCCATTGGGGCCTGTGGCCACTGCCAGGAGGCGCACTGAGTCTCAGAGGGCCCGGGAATTATTTACTTCCGCCACACCCAGAAAGATGGAGGAGGATCCCTCCAGGGACACCTGGAGTGCTTCCAAGTGCTCTCCTGACACTTCCGCCACACCAAGAAGTGTCGTCAGAGGGAACACCTAAAGCACATCCAGGTGAGAATAAAAGGGCCCGCCTTCCTACAGTCTGGGAGCTAGAGTCAGGAGTGGGAACAGGATGAGGCTCCCGTGGAGAGAGGAAAGGCAGCCCACGGATATTCGGAGAGAGGCCCGGAGTAAATGTGGTTGGTGCTGGAAAGCACTGTGTGCTGTGTGGAACTGTGAAAATAAATTGGTTTTGTAAAGATGTGGTCTCAGTCTGGTGGTGTCCAGGCATGTCACACTATCTATCTATCTATCTATCTATCTATCTATCTATCTATCTATCTATCTATCTATCTATCTATGAGCCGATGCAGAAGCCTAATCCTTCACTGTGAGAGGTTCTAATGTGGTTTGACTGGCTAAGATGGTTACTTTCTGTATGCCATGCAGGGTTCAGGGCCGAGTATGAAGACAGTGGAGACATAATGTGCAGACAGCCTGGTTTCAGATGATTCCAGTAGATTCTGACTAATGATTTGCTTTTGAAGAAGGATACCTAGCACACCTTGCATAATCTGTCTAGTCTAATAAAATTTAGCAGAACAGAAGAATAACTATAGTAACAACAAAAGCATTGATTTATATGTTTTTTTTTCCTATATGCAAGAGTAGCTCAAAACGCTTTACAAATAACAAAAGAAAAACTAAATTTCTAAAAGGGATAACATGTAAGTTCCTCTAACTGGAGAATCTCTTACAGTCATAATGATCAAAGTCAGCATACAATTTGGTAACATATGTTGTGGTCAGATTGCCAGAGAGGAGAGGAAAATACAAAATGTAGGAGTCCAAGGCCAAAAGACCGGCCAGCCCCACCTGTTTATTCTACATCATATAAATATGATAAATTACCAACCTCCAAGGTTTCCAGTATCAAAAAATCTTCAGTGTACTTTGGTCGGGAGGCACTGCCACAGGAAAATGGAAAAAAGAAAATAAAGACACAAGAAGTTACTAGTAACTGGCATTAAACATACTGTATACATTTGATTCACATAGCATTCAAGTTTTCTTGGCTATGGTATTCCAAACTTTAACTGAATTTGGCCATTTTCTCCCATTCTACTCTGCAACTCCTCTCCAGCTCTGTCAGGTTGTATGGAGACTATCAGTGGACAGCTCTTATATTTTTTTTATTCTTTTATTTACTTATTTATTTTTAAACTTTTTTTGAATTTATTGAAATTAAATAACACTCCATACATATGAAAAAAAAAGAAAAAGATTTGAAACAACTCAACCCCCACCCCTGAGAAAGAGAGCAAGGCCAGAAGTCTAAACTTTATGCTAGTAAAGACAAATGAATAGATAAAATAATAAAGATAAATGGAGTAAAAGAGGGGAGAGAACCTGCTTCCTCAATTCAAATGCTTATTCTAAAATGTTATTGATTAGATCCTGACTGGTTTTGAAGAAGTTCTGTACAGATCCTCTAAGTGCAAATTAGGTTTTTTCCAGCTTCAGATAATATAGAGCAACATCACTTACCCACTGACTTAGAAGAGGTGAGTTAGGATTCTTTCAGTTGAGCGAGATAAGTCTACGTGCCAATAGTGAAGTAAAGGCAATTACACTTTGTTTGTCCTTCTCCACATTAAGCCCCTCTGTGAGCCCACCGCAGTTGTTAGTGGATTAAGAGAGATTGTGACACCCTGGTTGTCTGAAAGGCATTTAAACATTTTGCTCCAAAATAATGTTAATTTGGTGCAGGCCCAAAATATGTGGCCCAATGAGGCTGGAACTTGATTACAACGTTCACAGGTTGGATCTTGCCCTGGAATCGTTTTGGACAATTTTAAATGAGAGAGATGCGCTCGATATATAATTTTAAATTGAACCAGCCAACCCACGGCATAGCATGCGCCGCATAATTATTTATTGATGGGTGAACACCTCCAGAAAGACACAGTTGTCCAAATGGGGTTGGTTTTGAGGATACGGCTGTAGGTGAATGAAAAGATGTAACTCTGGAGAGGGCAACATAAAATACAGCGTTTTACACGCCGCATACAGCGATTCACAACACCAACAAATATGATTCTTCTTAGATGGTGCTGTCGCGTCCACCCACGCTCTCAAAGCACACACACTGCCTGGTAATGTGCCCGCTTGCAAGAGCAACCAACAGAGACCCGCCTACCAACTGTAAGACCATGGGACACCCCTCGCAAACTGTTCTACACGCCACATACAGCGATTCAAATCTGCGACAAACAAACTGTTTTACACACTGCATACAGCGATTCACAGCCATGACATGATTTTTCCTAGATGGTCCTATCGCCTCCACCCTCGTTCTCGAAGCATACACACTGCCTGGTCATGTGTCCGCTCGCAAGAGAAACTCACGGAAAGCCGCCCACCAGCTGCCTGTGTGTGTGCCTCTGTCTGTCTCTGGCGCTGCCTGTGTGTGTGTGCGCGGCTTTTACTTGTGGTGTCTCTGTGTGAACTGGTCAGGCACAGAGAAGGTCAGCTGCTGAGAGAGCGTCTCGACTGTTGCAGGGCCTGCATTGGTGAAGCAGGTGAGACGGTAATGAAACAGAGGCACAGGGCTTATGGGTTTTTAAAGACTGCTTCCTTCATTGTGTTTTAACTTCAGTTTTAAAGGATTGTTTTAAGGATCCCATGGGATACCCCTTGCAAACTGTTTTACACGCTGCATATAGCGATTCACTTCCACGAGAAACATGCTTCTATGTGGCTCAGAGGTGCATGTGGACTCTACGACAGACGAACATAAATGACGCCGGTTTTCCTGTGTCGTCGTGTCCAAGTTGGTGGGCGTGGTTCTGCGAGTTGTCGTCGTATCCAATGGTCTTGGAGTTGGTGGGCGTGGCTCCTTCCTGCGTGTGCCATGGGCGTCTTACTTGTCGGCGGCTTAGTGATTCTACGCCACTTCCGGCGTGCTTTCCATGGGTGTCTTGCCTTTCCATGGGTGTCTTGCCTTAGTGAATTATATACAGTATATAGATAATTGTATGCTTTGTGCATATGGAGCTCGAGTGAATTGTGTGCATTGCTACTTTCCAGTGGACAGCTCTTTTCAGGTCTCTCCAGAGATGTTCAACTGGATTCAGTTCTGGGCTTGTGCTGGGCCACTCAAGGACATTCACAGAGTTGACCCTAAGGCACTACTGTGTTGGCTTTGATTTGTGCATACGGTCATTGTCCTGCTGGAAGATGGACCTTAAGCCCACTCTGAGGTCCAGGGTGCTTTGAGCAGATTTTCATTAAAAATATCTCTGTACTTTGCTTCCCCCCAACCCTGTCCAGTCTCCCAGTCCGTGACGCTACCATCACCATGCTTCACCATTTGAATGGTATTGCACAGTTGACAAGCAGTGCCTGGTTTCCTCCAGAAATGATGTTAACCTTGTTTCTCAGAGTCTTGAGAGTCCATTAGATGCTTTTATACACACTCCTAAGTGGACTTCCATGTGTCTTTAATTGAAGAGAGGCTTCTGTCTGGCCACTCTATCATAAAGCCCAGATCAGCAGAGTGTTGTAGTGACGTTTATTCTTCTGGAAGTTTCTTCAGTCTTCCCGTAGATTGTCTAGAGCATAGCCAGTCACCCTCCTTACCAGGGCCCTTCTTCTACAATTGCTCAGTTTGGCTAGGTAGGAATCTCTGGGGAAGATTCATAGTTGTTCCAAGTTTCTTCCACTTTAGAATTATGGTAGGCACTGTGTTCATGTGAATTGTCAGTACTGCAGACATGATTTTGTAGCCAACACAATCTTGGCAGGTAATTCCTTCAACCTATGACAGATAGGGTGCGCTATCGTCTCCTTGAACCCTCAGACAATGTGTCAGACACCAGGTAAAAGTCCAAGAAATCATTTTATTTGGACAATAACGTGCACAAAACGCCTCTACCTCCACTATACTTTCAATAAACACATAATAATAATCCAATAATAACAATCCTCCACACCTCCCAACAGCTCAGTCACCCTTCCTCCCAACTCGGCTCACTGCTGGGATCTCCCACAATCCTTTTAAAGTCTTTGACTCAGAAGTGTTTCTGTCCCTCAGTCCATGTGACTTTGTAACACTTCTGGGTCGGGTGAAAAACTCCTTCTTTTCTTTAGCCCGGAAGTACGTCATTTCTTCTGTCCCCATGACTGGGACGTACTTCCTGGCTATACGGAAAATACAAGTCCTTGAGCCTCTCCACAGCATCCTCTGGTGGCCCCCATGGTATCCAGGTGAGCTGTGAATTAAAACTCCAAAGTCCTTGATGCCCTGCTGGAATTTGGGGCACCTCCATGTTTCAGGGAGGGCTCCATCTGGCGGTTTGGGGGTATTGGCCGGGGTAAGGTGCCAGCCATATTCCACAATCCTCATGGCTTGGCCTTGGCTCAATTGCAATGCATACGATAGACAGGTGTGTGCCTTTCCTAATCAGTCCAATCAACGAATTGAGCACAAGTTGTAGAAACATCTCAGTGATAATCAATGAAATGGGATGCACCTGAGCCAAATGTCAAATGTCATAGCAAAGGATCTGAAAACTTGTGTCAATGTGATATTTAAGTTCTGCGATTTGATTAAAATTTGCAAAAACACTCAAAACCCCATTTTCACTTTGTCAGTCTGGGGTACTGAGTGTGGTTTGATGAGGGAAAAAATCAATTGTGATTTTAGCACAAGACCGCAACATAACAAAATGTGAAAAAAGTGAAGGTGTCAGAATACTTTCTGAAAGCACAGTATACTGTATGTGTAATAGTTTTATTCTTTGAATACTCGTATGTGTCACTGTGAGCAAATGAAAAGCACTTAAATATGCATACAAGCAGGAATACTTTTAATCTTTTAAAAATAAGTAAATTATGATCAGGTAAGGACAGTAAGAAAGTATGAAAGACTGTCTATGCTTGCTGGCATCGTACAGTAAAAATATGATGTGACTGACTGTCCAACAAAAGAATAAGTACGTTTTTGTTACAAATTAGCCCATGTCACACATGTGCGATTAGAAGGCAGTCAAAGAGCCTAAAGGTGAGTGAAACATCGCGAGATAGAGGGTTGTCACGTGGTACTTACCTGAATCTCTTTTGCCCGACAGAAAACTGGAAGAAAAATAACTCCTCCACTTCCGGGTTCCAAAATGGCCGCGAAGACGTCACTTCCGGTTCCACCATGATGACGTCACTTCCGGCTCCATCAATTCACATCACCTCTGTCCCATCCTGATGACGTCACTTCCGGTTCCTGTTTCAAACGTCACTTACTGCCAACCATTTCCTGTCCCATAATCCTTCCCTCTATAAAGTCGCCATTTTTCTCAGGAAGATTGTTCATTGTTTTATTTTAAGACTTTGAATCGTGTTTTCTTTGATTGTCTGGACGACAATATATGGGGACGGTCCCCAAAACTTTTTCTTTGTTGGAGTATTATTCTTTTCAAAAAGAAACCTTATCACATTGGCGTAGTCGGCAGGATGGGACGGAGGTGATGTGAATTGATGGAGCCGGAAGTGACGTCATCATGGTGGAACCGGAAGTGACGTCTTCGCGGCCATTTTGGAACCCGGAAGTGGAGGAGTTATTTTTCTTCCAGTTTTCTGTCGGGCAAAAGAGATTCAGGTAAGTACCACGTGACAACCCTCTATCTCTCGATGTTTCACTCACCTTTAGGCTCTTTGACTGCCTCCTAATCGCACATGTGTGACACCCATTAAAAAAGCATATAAATAAACATGGAAAAATAAATAAATTATCCAAGTACATAACATCAGTCTGCATACTTATATTAGGAGGTCATTAAGGATTCTCAGTTATACTGAAAGCAACTGTTATGAGAAAACACAGAAAAATAGACTGAAGTAAATACCCTAGTCAGTGGAAACAGAAATGAAAAGAACCTAAATTATTTAAGATACATCCTATACTTTAGTAGATATATACAGTGGTTAAAGTGGAAAAAGTAAGTGGTTATGAACTTAAAATTAAGTAATTTGCTCTGCAATTTCCATTCGCCCACACAACAAGCAGGAAGAGCTATAAGCACATGACATAATAAAAAGGAGACCAAAGGGGTCACAATATAAAAATGAATTTGTGAAATTCATCTAAAATGTTGGCAAGCATGTCTGCTGATACCACAAAATCAAAACCATACCACATTTTAAATTTGTACTATGAATACAAGATGACAGGAGATACTTCTAATGCACACAACATATTTTTCTTTAACGAAGGTACACAAATTCCAATTATTCAAATGTAAATTGGTCTACAACTGTAGTGTATGATGACATCAAAACTGATTGCATCCCAGCTTTTTGTTTTTAAAGATTAGCCATTCTGATTCTGTGAACACAAATACACCATTACAGTAAACTCCTTTGACCAACACTGCCATTGCTGCTATTGTTCACTGTGACAATGAGAGGCACGTATGGAAGATTAGCCGTGCCAAAATTAAAGTCTACCCAACGTGTTAACTACATTTAAATGCGGTACATATGCAAGTGGGTTATTTAATTTTGACACAGTTTTAATTAAAAAAACATATCAACCAAATGATCGATTTGCTTTATACGGCACGCAATGTTCATATCAGTTTAAAATACAACACAAAAGAGCACTGCATTTTCATTCATGTCCATCGATCGTGTGCCATAACTAAAAGAAAAGCAGACATATTGCATTTCACTTAGTGGTAGCTCCATGTATGGCATTTCGATTCAAGACTACTTTAATCCTGCCAAAACTAAAACTAATCAAATGATCAATCAGCATCAAAAAGTGGGGCAAAGATAAGTCATCGTCATATTGAACAAGTGGAGTTCCTGCACTACCATCGTTTTGTATGGATGGAAGTTAAGGTCCTCATGCAAAATTCTCCTCAAAGACATGTTGGAAATTCCTAAAGCAGAAGCAGGTTTGTGTGGTGAACATCTAAAAGACTGCAAAATTGATGCCCTTACAGCTTGGATGTTATCAGGCGTTCGTACGGTCCAAGGACGGCCTGGAGATTTTCTGTTGAACCTGTCTGCCTAAATTTAGTCGCTCACTGAAGAACTGTTTTCCAATTTGGGGCATTACCGTTAGGAGGAATGTTGAAGTGCATTCGGAAGGTGTGTTGAGTAGTGATGATGGATTCGTTGTTTATGAAGAATGCTATTGACAGTGAAAGAACCGTGTGCATGGGACTAAGGCATGTTGCCGACTGAAAACTACAAGGGATTACCTATCAAAGGACCACCAGGTCAAATATATATATATATATATATATATATATATATATATATATATATATATATATTGTGGAGCCGACCCGGACACAGACAGGCGGACATGTTGTTGAATCACCACCACACGTATTTATTTACAATATTTACAAATAATTTGGTCACTCAGACCCAGAATAAAGTGCACAAACCCCAACAATCAGTCCTGGCCACTCAATGCCTTTCTTCGGGCCGCCTCCACTCTCCTCTCTTGCCTCGTCCTTCTTCCACCCGACTCTAGCGCTGAATGAATGGAGACGGCCCCTTTTAAACAGTCCCCGGATGAGCCCCAGGTGTTCCCGGCATTCCTCCCTTGGCCACGCCCCAGCGTGGCGGAAGTGCCGGCTGTCCTCCCAGCAGCTCTCCGGGTGCCGTCCTAAGTCTTCCCCCCAGCACTTCTGCCACACCAGGACAGGTCCCCAAGGCATTGGGGCGCCTCCTGGCGGTGACCACGGGCCCCTACAGGGTGGAGCTTCCATGCCCTGTACCTGTGGCCCCCAAAGCAACCAGGAAGGCGGCCCCACGTGATCCAGGGTGGGCTCTGACCCTCTTCTGGTCCCTAACGGTGTCCCGGCCGGGTCGTTGCCCCTGGCATCCCTGACAATATATATATATATATATATATATATATATATGAACATGAAATTTGGAATGTAGGTTACCCTTGGCCCTTAGGTGCTCTCTAAGAAAAGGTTTTAAAAATGTTGTAGTCCAAGTGTGAAATTTCTTATCGTTTTTCAGACCCATTCACTCTATCTCTTTCTAAAATACATTTCTTTAATGTAATTTAAAAATAATTTCATTATTCTGAAGAGTACAAGTTTTGTTTTGATATTTTCGAGTCTCCACAAAGTGTTTATAATTATCCATTAACTCTTCGGGATGAAATTCTTCAATGAGATTTGGTCATAATAAGTCTTCTTTTATTGGGAACTTAAAGTAAGAAAAATGTAAAGATGTATAAGAGCTAAGAGCACAGGAACTGTGTCTGACAAAAGCATTCACACGAATGAGAGGTGAGAGGATCGTGGGCGTGGTTGGAAATGGTTGAGAGGAGGGCGGGACATGAAAAAATCTCTTGGCAATAGTATCTTTTTAAAATAATTTAGTTAGATTATTCTGAGGTATATTAAAGCAAATTGGGGTTTTTTTGAAAGATTTTGATTTTCAAACTTTCTTATTGTATTCTTTTTCATACTTTCTTCATAAATTCTTCAATTAAGTTTATACCTCTTTAAATAAACCCATAAAACTTTAGGTATGAAGTTGCTGACAGTCTTTTGTTTAATTGGATTACTTTACAATTTCAAATTTAGCTTGAGAGATTTGTGTGTATTTTGTATCCATTCTTTTCCTCCCTTACAGTTGCTCCTGTTGCCAAAGCAGAATTCAGTTCCAGCTATTGAGAGTACAAGTTTTGTTTTGATATTTTCGAAAGTCTCCACAAAGTGTTTATAATTATCCATTAACTCTTAAGTTTGGGATGAAATTCTTCAATGAGATTTGGTCATAATAAGTCTTCTTTTATTGGGAAGTTAAAGTGAGGAAAATGTAATGATGTATAAGAGCTAAGAGCACAGGAACTGTGTCTGACAAAAGCATTCACACGAATGAGAGGTGAGAGGATCGTGTTTTCATTTTCCGCACAATCGCCACCAACTGTGGTTGGAAATGGTTGAGAGGAGGGCAGGACATGTCTTCTTTTATTGGGGACAAAAATCTCTTGGCAATAGTATCTTTTAAAATAATTTAGTTAGATTATTCTGTACATGTATTATTATGACCAAGCACACACTAGGGCCAATTTATGTGAATTTCCCCTTGGGATTAATAAAGTATCTATCTATCTATCTATCTATCTATCTATCTATCTATCTATCTATCTATCTATCTATCTATCTATCTATCTATCTATCTATCTATCTATCATATAGTACCTTTCATATCTATCTATCTATCTATCTATCTATCTATCTATCTATCTATCTATCTATCTATCTATCTATCTATCTATCTATCTTTAGAATCGTCAGTCCACCTAACCTGCATGTCTTTGGACTGTGGGAGGAAACCGGAGCGCCCGGAGGAAACTCCATGCAGACACGGGGAGAACATGCAAACTCCACGCAGGGAGGACCCGGGAAGGGAACCCGGGTTTTCTTAACACATCCACACATCAATTACAGTTGCCATTCACAGGGGTCTTGTGTTGTGCTACACCTCCCACCAGGGGGCACAGCACTGTTTGCATCCTACTATAATGTTTTCATGAGCAGGTTCCATTTACAAACTTCATTTTGACCTATCTTGTTATACACTTTTTCCCATATTCACACAGACATTTTGTTTATTGTTGTTAGCATGGACTTTGGCTTTTTGAGTTGTGGTTTTTTTTTTTTGTAGGCTACGGCCTCTGTTGCTATCCAATGATTACCACAAGTGCCAACATGTTACATCATCACAATACCGAAATAAAAGATGACAACGCACTATCAGCTGCATCAATGTTTGTGGATAAATTTAAAATCTTTTGAGAACAGCAGCCAGTTTTAAAGATAGGTTGTTAGGAATCTTGATAGTTTTTCCAGCTTCTACAGTTATGTTTTGGGCTTTGTCACAAGCATTACTGTGTGGTCACAGGATCTCTATTGTATACATAAAGAAAGTTCAGTTCAAAGTGCAAAAGTATCATTAAAATAAGATTATATATGTAAAGAAAAAAAACTAACACAAACACATACAGTTTATTCAAGTCTTCTTGTGGGTCTGATTTTTATTTATTTGGCAGGCTCTACCTGCTGGCCTGGTTATAGAAAAAGGATGGCACTGCATACCGAACAGGGACTTATATCTGTCTTGTTAAAATTTCACATAATAGTTAGTTTTTATCCTGCTTTTGGAAGGCCAACACATGTCTGACATTGATGATTGGCCTATTAATTTAAAAACTAGGATTTGACTTCCTATGACCGCACACCTCACTTACAAGAACTGATTCTGATTGCTGATCTGTATGTAGCCTGTCATCAAGTGGCATCACACAATTATACTTCACTTCTTTGAAACCTCTGCGCAGCTGATTATGACATGTTAAAGGGCGGCTGCTGGATTACTCTTACAAAAGACAGGTCAAGGATGACCTTAATTATAGGCCTGTAAGTTAAGAATATGGAAAAAAAAACCAGGAGTGGTCTCCCCTCGACTTTCTCGTATACTCAGATATGGGGACGGACATTTGAGGAGTTAACCGCAAGACAATCATTATATTTTGATATTATGTACGTTAAAGAACCATCAACAACAGATCAAATTAAATCAGTAATATATTGAACAATTATTATAAAAGTAAAGCTGAATACAATCAGACTCTGCAGTTGCATAAATAAAAGGTAAAGTACCATTTCCAGTTAATAGAAATAGCCCAAAAGTTGATAGAAACTATGTTCTGTACATAATACTTGTATGCCCAATTTTGCTTGACCTAAGTGAAAGTGTACTCAAGTTATCATGTTTACACACACACACACACACACAGACATAATTCCAAAAATGGTATTTTCAGGCTCAGGGAGATCTAAAATGTCGTGATTCATCAAAATCTCCACATCGATTCTTTGGATGATTACAATACCTTCCCTTCGCTGACAACACTGCTATTGATCCCTACAGATTTTATTTTTTCTCCAGCCGTCTGGAGTTTTTTTGTTTTTTCTGTCCCCCCTGGCTATTGAACCTTACTCTTATTCGATGTTAATTAATGTTGATTTATTTTGTTTTATAATTGTGTCTTTCATTTTTCTATTCTTTAATACGTAAAGCACTTTGAGCTACTGTTTGTATGTAAATGAGCTATAGAAATAAATGTTGTTGTTGTTGTTGTTGTTGTGGGCTGCATCAGAAATGGGCAGGAGGAGGAGTATAGGAAGCTAATCAAGGACTTTGTTAAATGGTGCGACTCAAACCACCTACACCTGAACACCAGCAAGACCAAGGAACTGGTGGTGGATTTTAGGAGGCCCAGGCCCCTCATGGACCCTGTGATCATCAGAGGTGACTGTGTGCAGAGGGTGCATACCTATAAATATCTGGGAGTACAGCCGGATGATAAATTGGACTGGCCTGCCAATACTGATGCTCTGTGTAAGAGAGGACAGAGCCGACTATACTTCTTTAGAAGACTGCCGTTCTTCAACATCTGCAATAAGATGCTGCAGATGTTCTATCAGACAGTTGTGGTGAGCGCCCTCTTCTACACGGTGGTGTGCTGGGGAGGCAGCATAAAGAAGAGGGACGCCTCACGCCTGGACAAACTGGTGAGGAAGGCAGGCTCTATTGTAGGAATAAAGCTGGACAGTTTGACATCCGTGGCAGAGCAACGGGCGCTGAGAAGACTCCTGTCAACCATGGAGAATCCACTGAACAGGATCATCTCCAGACAGAGGAGCAGCTTCAGCGACAGACTGCTGTCACCATCCTGCTCCACTGACAGACTGAGGAGACCCCACACTATGTGACTCTTGAATCCCCTTGGGATTAATAAAGTATCTACTGTATCTATCTATCTATCTATCTATCTATCTATCTATCTATCTATTAAATAGTGTCTATCTATCTATCTATCTATCTATCTATTATATAGTGCCTTTCATCTATCTATCTATCTATCTATCTATCTATCTATCTATCTATCTATCTATCTATCTATTAAATAGTGTCTATCTATCTATCTATTATATAGTGCCTTTCATCTATCTATCTATCTATCTATCGTATAGTGCCTTTCACATATCTATCTATCTATCTATCTATCTATCTATCTATCTATCTATCTATCTATCTATCTATCTATCTATACTTCATATATGAGAAAGTAAAGATAAAAACAATTGTCTTCTCCTTAAGCTAATTTGTCTGACTCTGACTGCCTGGCCAGTTTGTTTTAAAGTGCTGGGTGGCTGACACTGAGCAGTGTAGTGCAAATTAAAATGAAAACAAAGAACACCTCTACTGTTCGTGACTGATCCAGGCTATTGATCCATTCTTGAGCATTCAATAATCATTTTTCTAATTGGAAATGAGAATTTGGTGCTTCTGCTGATTCTTATGCTGCGCGTGTTAATCCTAAAATGTGTTAAATTTGTTTCTAACTTAATCTGAAAGAATATTTCATTCATGGGTAGCATGGTGGCGCAGTGGGTAGCGCTGCTGCCTCGCAGTTAGGAGACCCGGGTTCGCTTTCCGGGTTCTCCCCGTGTCTGCGTGGGTTTCCTCCCACAGTCCAAAGACATGCAGGTTAGGTGCACTGGTGATGCTGGTCCTGTGTGTGTGCACCCTGCGGTGGGCTGGCACCCTGCCCGGGTTTTGTTTCCTGCCTTGCACCCTGTGTTGGCTGGGATTGGCTCCAGCAGACCCCCGTGACAGTGGTTAGTGCTGCTGCCATCACAGCGCTACAGTCCTGGGTTCATATCATAGACTGGACACCATGTGGTACTTGCATGTCCTCTCAAAGTATATGTTTTTTTTTTTCTGATTATTCCTGCTTTGCCATGACAACCCAAAAAACATACAGTTCAGGTTAGCCGATGGATGACACTAAGTTTGACATTTTGAGAATTTGTACAATGAACTTAGTGTGCTACCTCAATGACGTCCCTCAGCATGACTTCTGGAGGCAGTTGCCGGTGTTCTCTCAATGCATATGTGGGTTCATTCTCTCATCACTCCCATTTCTTCCCACATACCAAAAACATCTGCTCATGTGCTTACATATACAGTATATGGACCAATGTGGACCCTTTCCACGACATGACTGCTCAGTTAATACATTGTTAACAGGTGCATAAATTCAAGCAGATAGCCATGCAATCTCCATTAACAAACACCAGCGGTGCAGTGGGTGGCAGTAAAGAGCTTGGTTACTTTAAATTTGGTACTGTCATAGGATGCCACCTTTGCTACAAGTGAGTAGATGAACTTCCATTCTGTTAGATCCACCCCAGCCAACTGTAAGTGCTTTTTCTGTGGAGTGGAAGCATCAAGGAGCAGCAGGAGCTCAGCCACGAAGTTCACGCAAACTGACAGAGCAGGGCTGAAGCACCGAGCACATTGTGTTGAATCTCTCACAACAGTGTTCCAAACTGCCTCTGGAAGCAATGCCAGCACGAGAACTGTGCATCGGGGGCTTCATGAAGTGGGTTTTCATGGCCGAGCAGCTGTGCACAAACACAGACTCACTATGTGCAATGCCAAGCATCAGCTGGAGTGGCGTAAAGCACGCTGCCATTGGGCTCTGAAGCAGTGGAAACATGATCTCTGGAGTGATGAATCACACTCTGCTATCTGGCAGTCTGATGGCTGAATCTGGGATTGGTAAATGCCAGTAGAATGCTACCTTCCAGACAGGCATAGTGCCTGCTGTAAAGTTTGGAGAAGGAGGAGTAATGGCAGGGCTTGGGCTAGGCCCCATGGTGTCAGTAAAGGGTGTTAATGCTACAGTATACAAATACATTTTAGACAATTGTGCACTTCCAACATTGTCACTGCAGTTTGAGGAAGGCCATTTTCATTTCAGCATGACTCTGCCCATGTGCACAAAGCCAGGTCCACACAGACATGGATGAACTCAGGTGACCTGCACAGAGTCCTGACCTCAACCCTACTGAACACCTCTGGGATGAATTTGAGCAACGACTGCGAGCCAGGTGTACACATTCGACAGCAGTACCTGACCTCACAAATGCTCTTTGGCCTAAATGGGCACACATTTCCACAGACACATTCCAAAATCTTGTGGAAAGCCTTTCTAGGTGAGTGCAGGCTGTGATGGGGGCGGCAAACTCCATATTAATGCCCATGGTGTTGGAGTGGGATGTCCAACAAGCTCACATATCTGTGATGGTCAGAAGTCCTTAAATATTTGACTATGTAGTGTATGTCTTGAAATGGGATGGCACGTCCTGTCTTATGCCACATGATGCCATGATAAAATATAATACCGTTTAGGGTCACGGAACTTATTTACTTTTTCTTCATAATCTACATAGCTCTAGAAGTATCACTAGATAGCACACTTGCAGCCCAGCTACACCTTCTGATATACCTGTCCACCTTAGATGTTACAGTTGGCTTCCTAAGGCCATGCAGTGTACCTACTGAGCTCATCCAACACATTTTGATTTTGTTCAGACTGCTTAATCCCATTTTAACCTCTTACCTACTCGATACACTCTGATCATTGCTCGAGTTATTTCTGAAATAACACAAGCACTTCACTGAAAAAACTTGCTAGTCATTTATAATGATAATTTTAGAACTGTTCTTGAAAATAGACATGGGGAGAAATCCATATGGTTACCTATGATTAGAAAATCAGCAGGAGACCAATTTTTTTTATGTTTTTAATTTGAAACTTGGCTGATGCTACCTGCTGGCCTGTTATTGGAAAGTGGACCTTTGGAAAAGCGGTTGTTCTGGTAAAAAGAAAAGCAACCTACTGTATGTCTCAAATGTTGTAAGTCATCTTGGATTAATGTATCAACCGATAGATAGATAGATAGATAGATAGATAGATAGATAGATAGATAGATATGAAAGGCACTAGATAATAGATAGATAGATAGATAGATAGATAGATAGATATGAAAGGCACTAGATAATAGATAGATAGATAGATAGATAGATAGATAGATAGATAGATAGATAGATAGATAGATAGATAGATAGATAGATAGATAGATGTAAGGTGCTACATAACAGATAGATAGATAAGATGTAAGGCACTACATAACAGATAGATAGATAGATAGATAGATAGATAGATAGATAGATAGATAGATAGATAGATGTAAGGTGCTACATAACAGATAGATAGATAAGATGTAAGGCACTACATAACAGATAGATAGATAGATAGATAGATAGATAGATAGATAGATAGATAGGAAAGGCACTATTTGATAGATAGATAGATAGATAGATAGATAGATAGATAGATAGATAGATAGATAGATAGACTGGCTGGTGGTTTGTTAGATTAATTAAATTAAGAGTGTCACTCTCCAGAGTCGGGTCCTCCCTGCGTGAAGTTTGCTTGTTCTCCCCGTGTCTACCTGGGTTTCCTCCTGGTGCTCCGGTTTCCTTCCACAGTCCAAAGACATGCAGGTTATGTGCATTGGTGATACTAAATTGTTCCCAGCGTGTGCTTGGTGTGTGGGTGTGTGTGTGTGTGTGTGTGCCCTGTGGTGGGCTGGCACCCTGCCTGGGGTTTGTTTCTGACTTGTACCTTGTGTTGGCTGGGATTGGCTCCAACAGACCCCCGTGACCCTATGTTAGGATATGACAGGTTGGATGATGACTGACTGACTGACTCTCCAGAGTGGCACATGTAGAACAGCATAACCCATGCCCACCAGTGACACCCCTCCAACACCCAATAATATAGAAGGCCTGCTGCTAAATGTGCTCACAAAGTCATCACAATGTAAAACAAGGCTGTCAGCCTGTCTGTGAATAGCATATGTTGTGCTCTTTTATTGCTGGCATATTCTGGCCAGTGATTGAAAGCACGGTGGTTGGCACTGGACGGAGAAGTGGAATTGGCCCCATTCTTATCCCACAGACCACAGTTTGGACTCTATCATGTCTGGATACACATCTCTGATTCATTTTCCATGCCAGCCTAATCCTGATTTAGGTCCGATGTTCTAGAATCCAAGAATCTCATGTGGTTTTGAGTTTTACTCAGACTGTAGCCATTTGTTATGAATTTGAGGGGGATACATTTTGAATTCATGTTTCATGGAATTGGCGGTGCTGAAATGCATCCAAGTGAGCACAGTGAGGGCGTTACTGGCTGTCAGCTGAGGGGCGGGTGAGGTCACATCTGTATTCACATATTTATTTATGCAGCTCCCCCCTCCTATCTTTAGCTGCTTTCACACCAACTGCTCAAACTTTAAAGCAGCACAGTAATGCCAGAATTACTCAGTGTATACTGACAAAGTGCCCACAAAAGGGCAGCAGACCCTCTTTTACAGCAACCTGGCAAATGCTGAATTTGGCAGCATGCATTAGTAATTTGGACAATTGGAAATTTCATTTATTAGTTAAAACAATATTGGCCCTAAAGTCATGGTGTCCTCTATTGAGATGCTAGAGACGGTGTTAAAAAGATAAGGAGATGGGCATTTCATTGTGATGGTTAAAGTTTTGCTCTGCACCTGTTTACCCAGCTGTAACTGAAAAACCGATTATTTAGTCATAATGTTTGTTTATTTTATTGTTCTTACCTGTTGCAGTTCTGTATGTAATTGTAGATTCAGTAACTGTCATATGAAACATCATGTGTTAGCACTACAGCCTATGTAATGTATACATGAACTCACTAAACAAATTATTACGAACTCCTGTATTATCCATGCAATTACCTAATCAGCCAATCATGTGGCAGCAGCATAATGCTTGAAATCATACCGACACAGGTCAAGAGCTTCAGTTAATGTTCACATCAAACACCACAATGGGACAAAAACATGAACTCTGTGATATGGACCACGGCATATGATTGTCGGTGCCTGACAGACTGCTTTGAATATTTATGTAATTGTTTACCTTCTGGGATTTTCACGCACAACAGTCTCTGAACTTTACTTACAACGATACAAAAAACATCCAGTGAGTGACAGTTCTGCTGACAGAAACACCAGGATGATGAGAAGTCATAGGAGAGTTGTCAGACTGGTACTGGTAGAGAACCTCTCCGTACAACTGTGTTGAGCAAAAAAGCATCTCAGAATGCACAACACATCAAACCTTAAGGCAGGTGGACTACAACAGCAGAAGACCACGTCAGGGTCCGATCCTGTCAGCTATGAACAAAAAACTGAGACTCAGAGCACAAGCTCACCAAAGCTGGACAGCTGAAGACTGGAAAAATGTAGCCTGGTGTGATGAATCTCGATTTCTGCTGAGGCACACCGATGGTAGGCTCCGAATTGTGCCTGAATCTGTGCACTCAACTGCCTTGTGTCAACAGTCCAGGCTTGGGGTGGTGGTGTAATAATGTGGGGAATGTTGACTTGGCATAATTTGGGCTTGTTAATACCAATCAATCATTGCTTGAATGCCAAAGCCTATTTGAATACTGTTGTTGACCATGTGCATCCCTTCATGGCCACAACTGACCCATCCTCTGATGGTTACATCCACCATAATAATGCACCATGTCATAAAGAAAACGTCATCTCAAACTGGCTTCATCAATATGACAATGAGTTCAGGGATCTTCAGTGGCCTTTTCAGTTATTTGCATCTGAATCTACAAGAACATCTTTGGGATGTAGTAGGAAGAGAGATGGATGTGCAGGTGACAAATCTGTTGAAACTGTGTGATGCAATAATGGCAACATGGACCAGAATGAATCTTGAAGGAAGTTTGTGGAATTCATGCCATAAAGAACCTCAGGCTGTTTTGAAAGCCAAAGGAGACTCTACACAATACTAGTATAGTGGTCTTAAAAATATCCTCAGTGGGTGTTTAAATACATATTCAGTGTATATATATATATATATATATATATATATATATATATATATATATATATATATATATATATATATATATATATATATATATATATATATATATATATATATATATATATTCAGTGTGTGCATATATATATATATATATATATATATATATATATATATTCAGTGTGTGCATATATATATATATATATTGTGAACGCTGGCCCCGGCACAGACAGACGGACATCGTTGTTTCACCACACACCATTTATTATATACAATATTTACAAAGTTTTTCCTCACGTGCACCCCCAGTGCCTTCTCGCACCGATCTCCCCAAGTCCAGGCCCACAGTCTTTTGTGCCTTCCTGGCCGCCTCCCGTCCTCTCTCTCCAGTTCCGTCTGTCTCCTCCCGACTTCCACCAATGACTGGAGGGAGGCGGCCCCTTAAATAAGGCTCCCGGATGAGCCCCAGGTGTTCCGTCTCTAGCCACGCCCAAGCGTGGCGGAAGTGTCGGCTGTCTTCCTGGCAGCTCTCCGGGTGCCACACAAAGTCTTCCCCGGCACTTCCTGGTGTGGCGGAAGCGCCGGCTCCCGGGATAATTAGGCACCGGGGCCCCGCCTGGCGGTGGCCACGGGTCCCTACAGGGCTGGGCTTCAAAGCCCTGTACCCGAGGCCCCTGCCTAACCAGGACGGACGCCCCACTCTGTCTGGAGGAGGCACTCGCCCTCCTCCGTCCTCCAAGCGCCCCGGCGGGCTCCTGCCCCGACCGGCAACCGCGGGATAAACCGGCATCGAGCGCCGCCTGGCGGTGACCACGGGCCCCTACAGGGAAGGGCTTCCATGCCCTCAACCCGTGGCCCCCAACAGAACCAGGACGGACGCCCCTCGCGGTGTGGAGGAGGCACAAGCCCTCCTCTCGTCCTCCAGCGCCCCGCGGGCTCCAGCTCCGGCCGGCGACTGCATGGGATCAACCGGCATCGGGGCGCAGCCTGGCGGCAACCACGGGCCCCTACAGGGTAGGGCTTCCATGCCCTCGACCCGTGGCTCCCAATAGAACCAGGACGGACGCCCCCTCGCGGTCTGGAGGAGGCACAAGCCCTCCTCATGTCCTCCTGGGCCCCGGCGGGCTCCAGCCCGGGCCGGGGGCCACAGTGCCCCACCGCTAGCGAGGACACGTGGGTCCGAACGGCACAACCTGAAAGGGCAGCACGTCCCCAGCGAGGGTCCTACTATGTCCCCAGGGTCCAACACGGCACCCTGGGACATCTGTCTTCGGCACCCTCGCCGGCGCAAACGTCCCCTGTGGTCTGCGCCGTCTCGCCCCCGCTGTTCCCCCAGCGGGGTCACTGTAGGCCTCCCGGCGTGGAGCACTCCAGCGGGCGCCGTTCCAGGCGGGCAGGTCCCGCCGACGCCGGCCTCAGCGCCGTCGGGGCTTCGGGCCTGTAAAATAAAAGAAAAGAGGGCCAGAAGCACAGCCAGGACACTCATCCCAGCGCCCGCCGGTCTCCGTATCGACCGTGCTCCTGCCCCCCTCCGACAGCCCCCAACTTGCCTGCTGAAGTCCTCCGCCGCAGGTTCCATGCCCGTCCGCTCGTGGCCTCGGCACCGCTCTCGCAGGCAGCTCGCCCATCCGCCCAGGGGATACTCCTCGGCCCGCACAGAGGACGGCCCTTCTCGGACGCCGCGCCCAGCGCCGCGTCCTCTCCTATCGGAGGAACCGGCATTCACCCTTCGGTTCCTCCTTCTTTCTTGACGCGCTGACGGTCTGGGTCTGAGCACAGCGAAAGCTCAAATCCAGCCCGTCTGCGTCCAGGCAGAGCGACAGGAGACAGCTGCAGGCTTGGAGCGCAGGGCGCTAGGACCCAGGGCACTCAGCAGCCCCGATCCTACCAGCCCCTGCATATTCAAGCTCCTCGCCGCGCTAGCTGTCTGCGCCGCCGCATCCGCTGTTGGGAAGTTGCCTACTCGGAGCCGCTCGTCCCGTAATCGGTCACGGCCATGTTCGGCGAACCCCCCCACTTGCTCTACGGGAACGGCAACACTCACCACTCCCGCCGTGTTCTGCCTGCCTCCGGTTCCAGCGCCGCGCCGATCCTCCGTCTCACTCGGTGGCTTTCTCAACGCGACCGCCATCTCCATCAGCTGCTCACACTGAGCGGCGAACACGTAGCAGTTCCTCTAAAGGCGGCTTGGCGGCCCGAAGGGACTCCTCCGACACACGCCAAGCCGCTGGTGGAGAGAGAGAGACAGACGTCGGTGGGCTTACCTGTTCATCAGCTCCACGCGCGCCTGCCTCCTCTGGGCCCTCCCTCTGGCCCAATCGGGTTCTTCTCTGACACGAGACTGGCATTCCTTGGGCCCGCTCTATCCAATCATCGGCGGGCACACAAGACACACCGGCCAATCCCGTGCCTGTCAGCGGGCGGGACCTCCGGCCCGCGGCCATCTTGTCTCCCCTGTTCTGGCTGCGAAGACGTGCCTCTTCGCCGCACCGCAGCTGCGGCTTCGATTTCGCGGCCTCCTCAGCGGCCGTCGCCGGCTGCCGACAGCCCGTGGCCCGGCGTGCTCCTGCCACAGACGCGGATCCGTTCGCCCTCCCTGCGGAGAACAAGGTACATCCAACCCCGCAGGGCAGGGTACTCACCTCCCGAATCCCGTCGTGCCGAGGTCCCTGCCTCGGTTTGGCCTCCAGCGAAGCAACGCCGGCCTGGCTGTACATCTCACTAGCGCGTCTCTCGGAGCCCGCTGCGCTCCAGCGAGGCCCGCTCCTCCTCCGCACCCGGGGATGGCCTCTCTTCAGTCCGGCGGCGGTTTCCGGGGTAAACGCCGTTGCACGGCGGCCGCTCCAGCGGCCAGTGGTCCGGTCGCTGCGCCGGGCCGTTCACAGACATTTTGATACAGGTCCCGCCTTGCACCAGGCGGAGCATCCTGCCGACTACGCCACTGTGAACGCTGGCCCGGCACAGACAGGCGGACATCGTTGTTTCACCACACACCATTTATTATATACAATATTTACAAAGTTTTTCCTCACGTGCACCCCCAGTGCCTTCTCGCACCGATCTCCCCAAGTCCAGGCCCACAGTCTTTTGTGCCTTCCTGGCCGCCTCCGTCCTCTCTCCAGTTCCGTCTGTCTCCTCCCGACTTCCACCAATGACTGGAGGGAGGCGGCCCCTTAAATAAGGCTCCCGGATGAGCCCCAGGTGTTCCGTCTCTAGCCACGCGCAAGCGTGGCGGAAGTGTCGGCTGTCTTCCTGGCAGCTCTCCGGTGCCACACAAAGTCTTCCCCGGCACTTCCTGGTGTGGCGGAAGCGCGGGCTCCGGGATAATTAGGCACGGGCGCCGCCTGGCGGTGGCCACGGGTCCCTACAGGGCTGGGCTTCAAAGCCCTGTACCGAGGCCCCTGCCTAACCAGGACGGACGCCCCACTCTGTCTGGAGGAGGCACTGCGCCCTCCTCCGGTCCTCAAGCGCCCCGCCGGGCTCCTGCCCGACCGGCAACCGCACGGATAAACCGGCATCGGCGCCGCCTGGCGGTGACCACGGCCCCTACAGGGAAGGGCTTCCATGCCCTCAACCTGTGGCCCCAACAGAACCAGGACGGACCCTCGCGGTGTGGAGGAGGCATAAGCCCTCCTCTCGTCCTCCAAAGCGCCCCGGCGGGCTCCAGCTCCGCCGGCGACTGCATGGGATCAACCGGCATCGGCGCCGCCTGGCGGCAACCACGGCCCCTACAGGGTAGGGCTTCCATGCCCTCGACCCGTGGCTCCCAATAGAACCAGGACGGACGCCTCGCGGTCTGGAGGAGGCACAAGCCCTCCTCATGTCCTCCTAGGCCCCGGCGGGCTCCAGCCCGGGGCCACAATATATATATATATATATATATATATATATATAATATATATATATATATTCAGTGTGTGCATATCCATCCATCCATCCATTTTCTAACCCGCTGAATCCGAATACAGGGTCACGGGGGTCTGCCGGAGGCAATCCCAGCCAACACAGGGCACAAGGCAGGAACCAATCCTGGGCAGGGTGCCAACCCACCGGAGGACACACACAAACACACCAAGCGTGCATATATATATATATATACTATATATATATATATATATATATATATATATATATATATATATATATATATATATATAGTGGAACCTCGGATTGCGAGCATAATTCGATCTGGAAATGTGCTTGTAATCCAAAGCACTTGTATATCAAAGGGAATTTCCCCAGAAATTCCAGAAATAATGGAAACTCAGATACGGATTCGTTTTACAACCCACAAATATTTATATAATAATGATTAATACAAAATATAAAGTAAAAATGCGGAAAACAAATTAACTTGCACTTTACCTTTGAAAAGAGAGAAACAAGAGAGGAGAAGGGGACGGTTATTGTGTAGGACAACTTTCACTCTAACTAATGGAATCACTGCTATTTGTTGGTTCCCTGGAATCTTTCTTTTTTTGCGACTTTAACAAGGTAACCTATCCAGTGACAGTTGCTTTTGCCTGAAGAGTCACTACACTTGGACAAAAAATGCTTTACGCACTGTAAGGTTTCTAAACTCTTTTGGGATTCCTCCCCAATGGGACAACACGCGGAAGAGCATCCCGAAGCAACCGCAGGCTCCCTGCGCTGTAGCAGTTTGCCGTTAAAGTGAATCAGAAAAGATCGCGGTTAAAGAATAAGAGATGGGTGATGCAAGGAACATTAAAAATGCAAGGTGCACAGTATTACTTAGCCACTATCCTGGTCAC
This sequence comes from Polypterus senegalus, assembly GCF_016835505.1. Classification (NCBI taxonomy): domain Eukaryota; kingdom Metazoa; phylum Chordata; class Cladistia; order Polypteriformes; family Polypteridae; genus Polypterus; species Polypterus senegalus. The sequence goes on from NC_053156.1 coordinate 27,235,938, forward strand.
GACCCTGCCTGAATGGCTGTGTCTCTGTATAGGAAAGTGGTAGATACCGCTACAATAAATAACGGTGCTGTTCCTGTTTCACACTGAATAAAGCTGGTTTTGCTAAAGTACTGAGACTCAGCCTCATGTTTTGGGGTGCATGACAGGGACTCAGACATCACAACACACAAACAGACGTGGTCACCATGCTATAGTAAACAGTACACGCTCATACGGATGTTGACTATATGAGTGAGGAACGTCAACTGAGAACGAGCATGGGAGACGATTACCCACAATCCCCATGTGACATACGTACTACTCGTGTTACAAGACCTTGCTCGTTTATCAAGTTAAAATTTATTAAAAATTTTAGCTTGTCTTGCAGACCAAGTTACTCACAATCCAAGGTTTTACTGTATGTATGTATATATATATATATATATATATATATATATATATATATATATATATATATTGTCACGCACGCGCGAGTAGTAGACCGCGGACGGACCGTAACACGCTTCAGAAGACATTCGCCGGCAGGGAGTGGCGAGGTACTAACCTTTCTCCTTTGCTTTCTTGCAGAAAAAAAGACGCTTCGCCACCATAAGCCTCATTTTCCCGCAGCACGTTACTTCCGTTCTTCCTCCTCCATTGTTCCTGACATCAGCAGTAGCTCAGTCGGTAGAGTGGGTTGTCCAGCAATCGGAGGGTTGCAGGTTCGATCCTGGCTCCCGGCATGAGAATGCAGCTGTTGTGTCCTTGGGCAAGACACTTAACCTACCTTGCCTGCTGGTGGTGGTCGGAAGGATTGGTGGCGCCAGTGTTCGGCAGCCTCGCCTCTGTCAGTGTGCCCCAGGGCAGCTGTGGCTACAAAGTAGCTTATCATCACCAGCGTATGAATGTGTGTGTGAATGGGTGAATGACTGTTGTGTTGTGAAGCGCCTAGGGGGGTTCTTGAACTCTAGTAGGCGCTATATCAAATACAGGCCATTTATCAAATACAGGCCATTTACATCATCGATCCCATCTTCCCTCACGGTTCCGGCCCCTCCTTCATAAAATGGCCGCTGACGCCATTTTCGGCGTTGTGCATATAGACTGTTTGTGTTTATGTATTTTGACCTGAATTTTGTTTATTTACTGTGGATAATTTTACAGTATATGGGACGTGTAAGAGTATGTTTGATTCTCATTGAAATACTGTTTAAGAGGGAGTTTCTGAAGGGCAGCAGTGTTTCTTTGCCATAGGGTTAACTATTTTACAGAAAGGCAGCTCCTAGTTAAGAGTACAGTATAAGCACATGAACCTCAACAATGGCAACCATTATGGTGTAACCAGCAGCGACAGTAGTCACTATATATATAGATATATATATATATATATATATATATATATATATATATATATATATATATATATATATATACACAAGGGACCTTCAAAAAGTTTCTGCACTAGAATTTCAAAAGCAAATTGCATCAGTTTCTACATAGTCACCTTTGCTTGCGATGCATTTTTCCCAGTGACGTATCAGCTATTTAATACCTAATTACTACTCCTTCTACCTTCACCATTTACAACTCAAATATAAAAGTGCAGAAACATTTTGAACGTCCCTCAGGTATATACTGTATATTAACACACATGCGACTGGGAGGCAGCTTAAGGGCCTTTATAATAGTAGTACAACGCCAGGCCAGGGGGTGGACAGTTGCACTGACTTTCTCTCTCAATCCTCTGCAGACCATCCACTGAAAATTCCTCCAGGTTCCGGCGCCATTGATGACATCACTTCCGGTCCTGAAGGTGTCACTTCCAGTACTGAAGGTGTCACTTCCGGTTCCGGTCCAGATGATGCCACTTCTGGTCCCAGCCTTTAAAGCCATATTCTCACTGTCAAATCAGTTCTGTTCTGGACTCAAACCTGAATACAACTCATCTAAACAACCCTTCTGCAGCCAGAACACAATATATGGGTGGCTGCCCCAAACCTTTTTGATGTCTTCTTGTTATTCTTGTGACTATATATATATATATATATATATAATTTGACTTACCAATCAAGCAAAACAGGGTGGATAGGGAGAGGGGCATATAGTGTAGAAGCAGTCCTGTTGTGTTCATGGACTTCGGGTTGTTTCATAGCTCCTACTTGTGACATCTCACTTCCCAATTCATTGCATTCAAGAGAATTTCCCATCAGATCTTTGGGAAGAACAAAAGGCATTTAAAAAAAACTTTAATTTTTACATGAAAATAAAAAAAAAGTATATGCATTAAAATGTATTGTGTTGCTCCAAATACAATTTGATCACAAAAGTGCTGTTTTTGCCTGACCAGATTATTTTTCTTAGTTTTATACTATTGATTGAGGTGGAAGGTCAGCATTACTCAGAGAATTATAGAAGTTTTAGCTGCATTGACGTGGTATCGGACAATAGGGAATTCAGCATTTCCCATTTGGACAATTCCAAATCTGACAATTCGGAGTAAATAGCGCTACCCGAATTTCTAGTTATGAAGAAATGCTAACCATCCAACTCCAGAAAATATCACATTTATGGCTGAAGTGTATTTGTGATTTAATGTTTGCTACACTCTTCATATTTACATTAAAATGAAGCCTATCTTTAAATGATATTGATGAAATAGCATTTCAATTGCAACCTTGAGAAAAATTGGAAATTCAAATGAACGCAATGAAGTGAGAAGGTGAGTCTTCACACGTAGGACATCTGTAGGACATCAAGGGGCCTCAGTTGCCTTGAAAGGTTGCATGTTGTAATCTGTTCAGTTAGCCAATAAAAGGTGTCATTTTGCTTCACCTCTCATTTCATCCATAATGGCTAACACGGTATAACACCTGTGACAGATTAAGATGCTTCTCGCACCCTTGTACCCTCAGACTATACGTCAGACACCAGGTAAAAGTCCAAAGATGAAATTTATTATAATAATAAAGTGCACAAAGCACGCTCCTCTCCACAATTCTCCAATAACAATAAACAATCCTCCACTCCCAGACGCTTAGCCACCCTGCCTCCCAACTCAGCTCATCGTCTGGGAGCTCCCACAGTCCTTTTATATTCCCTGACCCGGAGGTGTTCCTTCCCAACAGTCCACAAGTCCTTATTCCTTCCGGGTCAGGGTAAATAATGTTTTTTCTCACCCCGGAAGCCCGTCGCTCTTCCTATGACGAACTTCCGGGTCATAGGGCATGAAGAGCTCTTCGTCCTCCTGCAGCTCCTCTCGTGGCCCCATGGCATCCAGCAGGGCGGTGCATAAAAACTACATGGTCCATAATGCCCTGCTGGTCTTCTGGGGACCTCCATGCTGCAAGGAGGGCTCCACCTGGCGGCTTGGGGGTATTGGCCGGGGTACATGGCCGGCCATATCTTACACACCATAACACTGATCACTCCAATATAATGTGAATTCAGCATTTGTTGTCTCCAAATCGAACCAACATGGACCTTCTACTTCAAAGGGCATTCACATGAAACTTCCAACTGGGAAACAGATATGTCCCATTTTCCAGCTGTCTGATTGCACGTTAGCGCAGCCAGCCTGTTACTGTCTCGTTGTTTAAGCTGTTGCCCTTTCACCCTTTCATTTTCAAATTCCCAGTCATGGTGAGGTAACTTTTGCCAGTGTTCCTGGAGCCCAGTTCCTCTCTTCCATACCACCAAAACACAAAAGGGCGATGAAAGCTAGATGGGCCCACACCTTAACTTGTTTCGATGAGATGCCTTACACTCACCATGATGTTCATCTTTGCCCAAATCAGAGCCAAGTGTGACTCCCCCACACATACCAATGTCATAACAAAATCACCAATTTCCCTTCACGCTTCACTTAGGCTGATGATATACTGGCGTCGTTATTGGGTCAACTGCTGGAACAATGGTGGAAATGAAACTCTGGCATGGTTTCACACCGTTCTTGATGCACTATTGTTCACTTTACACACACTATGAACGGGAAATTGTGTGCGAGAACAGTGACATGCGCTTCAAGTGCTAACAGCTGGCTCGACGGGACACCTGCGCCTTTGTACTGTAGCGTCTGGTTGGGGCCTCACTGTGGTCAGGGTGACCTACTTTTCAAGATGAGCTCAATTGCAGGGCGGCCGAGCAGCAGAAACACACAAACACACATACAAAGGACAGGCCAGCTGAGAGTGGGATGTTGGCCTAAGGGCCCTTTGCTCTGTCTGTGATGGCCTTGCCTTTCTTCATGTCTGTCTCTTTGTTGTGTTAATACTGTGTTTGATGCCATTATAATAAAACTTCTCTTCACAGGTTCTGCTTTACTTTGCACCCATTATCTCCCATTAATGGAAAATGTCGCTCCACCGTGGGCAGACATGCTGTTCCTACTCCCTTGGTTTCTCTTGTTCAATTGATTTTATGTTTTGTGTCAGTGGGGTGACATGTTTCCGAGCTCTGTGGTGGGGTTGGGGTCTTGGGGTGGCTGTAGGTCCAGACTGAGAGATGTCCTAGTAAAGGTAGCCTCCTACAATGTGGAGATGTCTCCTCAGCCTTAAGTCAGGAAATCTGCCAAATGGTGTGCTGGTTTCTGTGGAATGAGATTTCCATTTGATCCGAGGTCAAATTAAAATGGAAGTCTATGGCATCTTGGACCTGTTTGTGTCAACAAATAGACCTGCAAACTTTATTTAATTTTGTGACCATATTAGGGTTTTCAAAAAAGAGATACTAAAGGTGAAGGGGGACATTAATCAACTGTTGACATATGATTCCAAAGTAGTGAATCCATCCATCCATTATCCAACCCACTATATCTTAACTACAGGGTCACAGGGGTCTGCTGGAGCCAATCCCAGCCAGCACAGGGTGGAAGGCTGGAAACAAACCCCGGGCAGGGTGCCAGCCCACCACAGAGTAATGAAATCGCCTACTCAAAACATTCAACCTGATGAAAGTTTTTAGTTTCTGCTAAACTTACTAGCACTCTCTTTACACAGTTGCAGGAGTGTTTTTATTCTTTTACTAAGCTCACCCGCCTTTTAAGGCGACCGACTTTTAAGTTGACCACTTCTTAAGGCAATTCAATATGTAGATCAATTTGATATTTTATACAAACTCATTAATTTGGTTACATTGCATTTGAGTGGTATTACTTCAATACTCATAGTTTGTGTTATTTTTGTGATAAAATTTTAATTTTTTTTCTATATTGAGGTCGCCCTTTTGAACCCCCCTGATATTTACTACACGGTGAGGCATTTGTACTCCATCAACATTAATTATTTCCAGAGACATCATTTTGTCTTATTTTTCCAGCGCATCGCGCACAAAAGCAAGGGAACGATAGGAGCACCAGAACTCTGCTCACATCATGTCGCCTCGTACCGCAAACTGCAAGTAGTAAGTCTGTGATAAGCGGAATACCGCTATGCTTTCCACTCACGGGACGGAAGGACAATCCTCACCGCTTTTATATAATAAGGAAGAAGAAGAAGATATCGCACAGTCTGGAGTAGAAAATCATCTTTTACCTGGAAAAACGAGACTACAAATCCCATCGTGCTTTGCAAAATGGACAGGGCGTGTGTGAAACTCCGCGCCTGCGTGGCACTCACGGGACGGAAGGACAATCCCGACCGCTTTTATATAGTAAGATAATAATAAAATGGAAACAAAATATAGCCCTTTTAACACAACAAAGTCTTAATATCAGAGGAAAGAATGAAAACAGTTACACTGATGGTAAATTGATCATTTTCAGTCCGTATCAGATTCTGAGAAAGATAGATAGATAGATAGATAGATAGATAGATAGATAGATAGATAGATAGATAGATAGATAGATAGATAGATATGAAAGGCACTATATGTAGATAGATAGATAGATAGATAGATAGATAGATAGATAGATAGATAGATAGATAGATAGATAGATTTGAAAGGCACTATATAATAGATAGATAGATAGATAGATAGATAGATAGATAGATAGATAGATAGATAGATAGATAGATAGATAGATAGATAGATACATAGATAGATAGATAGATAGATATGAAAGGCACTATATAACAGATAGATAGATAGATAGATAGATAGATAGATAGATAGATAGATAGATAGATAGATAGATAGATAGATAGATAGATAGATATGAAAGGCACTATAGATAGATAGATAGATATATAGATATGAAAGGCACTATATAATAGATAGATAGATAGATAGATAGATAGATAGATAGATAGATACTTCATTAATCCCCAAGGTGAAATTTACATACTGCAGCAGCAGCATACTGATAAAAAACAATATTAAATTAAAGAGTGATAACAATGAAGGTATAACAGACAATAACTTTGTATAATGTTAACGTTTACCCCCCCTGGGTGGAATTGAAGTGTCGCATAATGGGTAATGATCTCCTCAGTCTGTCAGTGGAGCAGGACGAAGACAGCAGTCTGATGCTGAAGCTGCTCCTCTGTCTGGAGATGATCCTGTTCAGTGGATGCAGTGGATTCTCCATGACTGACAGGAACCTGCTCAGCGCCCGTTGCTCTGCCATGGATGTCAAACTGTCCAGCTCCATGCCTACAATAGAGCCTGCCTTCCTCACCAGTTTGTCCAAGTGTGATGCATCCTTCATCTTTATGCTGCCTCCCCAGCACACCACCGTGTAGAAGAGGGCGCTCACCACAACCGTCAGATAGAACATCTGCAGCATCTTATTGCCGATGTTGAAGGACGCCAGTCTTCTAAGGAAGTATAGTCGGCTCTGTCCTCTCTTGCGTTCTTTATTAAGGATGATGTACAATTTATTGATGTGTAACTCCTCTGATGATACCACAACACCCTCAGCTGCAATTCCTGCATCCTCTGCCTTTCTAGTCTGAGCTCACAAAATAAGGAGTCACATTTGCTGATGAGCTCACTCCCTTAGTAGCAGCTTTGAGCTTTACAGAATCATGAACGTGAGCTTCTAAGTCACTGGCACCTTTATTTGCTACTCAAGCAGACTTCTATAAAGATAAGAATCATTCATCCTTCCATTCTGTAAACCTTCTTTATACAGAGCAGGGATTCGGGGACACTGGAGTCTGTCCTAATAAGCATCAGGAGCAAGACAGGGATACTCTCTGTACAGGGTGTCAGTCCATCATGGGATGAACACTCATACTGTGGACAATTTAGCAATGCCATTCCACTTAACCTGTATATCTGTTTCTCCAATATTAGCTTCTTTACACTGGCTGCCTGTCAGTTTTCAAATTGATTTTAAAATCTTGTGCTAGTTTTTAAATCTTTACATGGGCTCGCTCCTGCCTATTTATCCGAATTGTGTGGTTTACACCAGCCATCTAGAGTGCTTAGATCTTCTGGTCAGTTGTCTGTTGTTGTCTCTCGTACCAAGTGTAAAACTAAGGGGGACAGAGAGGGCTTTTACAGCTGCTGCTCCTCGCCTGTGGAACTCTTTACCTCGTCACATAAAAGAGTCGTCTACAACTGAACTGTTCAAAATGAGATTAAAGACTCATTTCTATTCACTTGCATTCTGTGACCTTCAGTAATACTGATGGTTTCCTCATTGTGATTATGTAACATTACTTCTATTTATTCCATCCATCCATTTTCCAACCCACTGGATCCAAACACAGGGTCACGGGGGTCTGCTGAAGCCAATCCCAGCCAACACTGGGCACAAGGCAGGAACCAATCCTGGGCAGGGTGCCAACCCACCACAGGACACACACAAACACACCCACACACCAAGCACACACTAATTTAGAATCGCCAATCCACCTTACCGGCATGTCTTTGGGAGGAAACCCACGCAGACACGGGAAGAACATGCAAACTCCACGCAGGGTGGACCCGGGAAGTGAATCCGGGTCCCCTAACTGCGAGGCAGCAGCGCTACCACTGCGCCACCGTGCCGCCCACTTCTATTTATTATTTATGTTAATTTATTTTATTTCTATTTATGTTATTCATGTTATTTGCATGTTTTTCTTTTTTTCTATTATTGTAAAGCACTTTGGCCACAGAATTCCTATGTTGTTTAAAATGTGCTATATAAATACATTTGACGTTGACATACAGTGGGATGCAAAAGTTTGGGCAACCTTGTTAATAGTCATTATTTTCCTGTATAAATCGTTGGTTGTTACAATAAAAAATGTCAGTTAAATATATCATATAGGAGACACACACAGTGATATTTGAGAAGTGAAATGAAGTTTATTGGATTTACAGAAAGTGTGCAATAATTGTTCAAACAAAATCAGGCAGGTGCATAAATTTGGGCACCACAAAAAAGAAATGAAATCAATATTTAGTAGATCCGCCTTTTGCAGAAATTACAGCTTCTAAACTCTTCCTGTAGGTTCCAATGAGAGTCTGGATTGTGGTTGAAGGTATTTTGGACCATTCCTCTTTACAAAACATCTCTAGTTCATTCAGGTTTGATGGCTTCTGAGCATGGACAGCTCTCTTTAACTCACACCACAGATTTTCAATTATATTCAGGTCTGAGGACTGAGATGGCCATTCCAGAACGTTGTACTTGTTCCTCTGCATGAATGCCTTAGTGGATTTTGAGCAGTGTTTCGGGTCGTTGTCTTGTTGGAAGATCCAGCCCCGGCGCAGCTTCAGCTTTGTCACTGTTTCCTGGACATTGGTCTCCAGAATCTGCTGATACTGAGTGGAATCCATGCGTCTCTCAACTTTGACAAGATTCCCAGTCCCTGCACTGGCCACACAGCCCCACAGCATGATGGAACCACCACCATATTTGACTGTAGGTAGCAGGTGTTTTTCTTGGAATGCTGTGTTCTTTTTCCTCCATGCATAACGCCCCTTGTTATGCCCAAATAACTCAATTTTAGTTTCATCAGTCCACAGCACCTTATTCCAAAATGAAGCTGGCTTGTCCAAATGTGCTTGAGCAGACCTCAAGCGGATCTGTTTGTGCTGTGGCTTCCTCTGCATCACTCTCGCATACAGCATCGCCTTGTGTAAAGTGCGCCGAATGGTTGAACGATGCACAGTGACTCCATCTGCTGCAAGATGATGTTGTAGGTCTTTGGTGCTGGTCTGTGGGTTGACTCTGACTGTTCTCACCATTCGTCGCTTCTGTCTATCCAAAATCTTTCTTGGTCTGCCACTTGGAGCCTTAACTTGAACTGAGCCTGTGGTCTTCCATTTCCTCAATATGTTCCTAACTGTGGAAACAGACAGCTTCAATCTCTGGGACAGCTTCCCCTAAACCATGATGGTGAACAATCTTTGTCTTCAGGTCATTTGAGAGTTGTTTTGTGACCCCCATGTTGCTACTCTTCAGAGAAAATTAAAGGAGGAGGGAAACTTACAACTGACCCCCTTAAATACTCTCATTTCTCATTATAGGATTCACCTGTGTATGTAGGTCAGGGGTCACTGAGCTTACCAAACCAATTGGAGTTCCAATAATTAGTTCTAAAAGTTTTGGAGTCAATAAAATGACAACGGTGCCCAAATTTATGCACCTGCCTGATTTTGTTTGAACAATTATTGCACACTTTCTGTAAATCCAATAAACTTCATTTCACTTCTCAAATATAACTGCGTGTGTCTCCTATATGATATATTTAACTGACATTTTTTATCGTAACAACCAACGATTTATACAGGAAAATAATGACTATTAACAAGGTTGCCCAAACTTTTGCATCCCACTGTATCTTTGACTGTGGGAGGACACCGAAGCACCTGCAGGAAAGCCATATGGACACAAGGAAAACATGCAAACTCTACGTAAGGAGGACCCAGAACATGAACTTCAGCCTCCTTTATGTGAGGCAGCAGGGCCACTGCAACACCATACTGACAAGGATCATGTGCATGCAAAGGTACTGCTGCTTCTAGCATTGCACCCAGTGCTGCTTCCATTCCACAGTGCTACTAAATTGGATTAAGTGACATTAACAATTCAACAGTAGATATGGTGGAATCCTTCAAATTTTTGGGCTTATGTTTCACAAACATCTGGGACATTAACACCACTTCCATCACTAGGAAGGCTCAGAAGCGGATGTACTTTTTACGCCAACTAAAGAAATTCAGTATGTCTCAGCCCATCCTAGTACAAAGCCATAACTGAAAGTGTGATCTCATTCTCTATTGTTGTCTGGTTTGGTTCAGGAACGTAATAAAGTGTAGCATGTTGTGAGGTCTGCTATGAAAATAACTGACTGTACTCTTCCATCTGTCGCAGACCTGTATGCATGTAGTGTTGCAAACCAAGTCAGATGATCACCACTGACTCATCTGGCCCAGAAATTTCTTGTTCTGAGAAATTCCTCCTGGAAAACATTTTAAAACTAAAGCTAGTAGACACACAAAAAGTTTAATTCCTAGATCTGTAGCCTGCACAAACCAATGATTTTGCTCATCTTCCACATTTATTTGTGTACATATACTGTCTGAGGGTGTGAGTGTGGGTTATAAGCAGCTCCAAAGCTACCAATTCCTGTACATTAAGTTCTAGCAAATAAAAAGTCATTCATGTTCTAACCCGCTTAGTCCTGAAGACAGTTGTGGGGGTCTGCTGGAGCCTATCCCAGCTAGTATAGAGTGCAAAGCAGGAACAAACTGTGAATATGGCGCCAGTCCATCACAGGGCGAACACACACACACACACGCCAACCATACACTACGGCCAATTTACCATCGCCAGTTCACTTAAACTGCATGTCTTTGGCCTTTGGGAGGAAACCGGAGCACTTGGAGGAAACCCACTCAGACACAAGGAGAACATACAAACACCAGGCAGGGCAGACCCTGGTCTCCTTACTGCAACGCAGCAGCACTACCACAATGCCACAATGCTACCCAAATAAAAATTATATTGTGATATATTGTGATATACATACATATATATATATAAATACTGTATATATATATATAGTAAGACCCCATTTAACACAGGGGATATGTTCTAAGAAATCCTAGTGCTAAACAGAGCAGCTTCATGTTAACACGTAAATAATACGTTAATTAATGTGTTAATTATTTTATAACATGTATAATTAAATACTTTTTAATTACATTAATTATAGACATTTTTATTGCTAATATCTATTTTTATTCAGAAATCATTCATCCATCCATCCATTACCCAACCCGCTACATCCTAACTACAGGGTCACGGTGGTCTACTGGAGCCAATCCCAGCCAACACAGGGGCGCAAGGCAGGAAACAAACCCCGGGCAGGGCGCCAGCCCACCGCAGGGCACACACACACACACCAAACACACACTAGGGACAATTTAGAATCACAATGCACCTAACCTGTATGTCTTTGGACTGTGGGAGGAAACCGGAGTACCTGGAGGAAATCCACGCAGAAATGGGGAGAACATGCAAACTCCACGCAGGGAGGACCCAGGTCTCCAAGCAGCGAGGCAGCAGCGCTACCCACTGCACTACCGTGCCTCATAAATCATTCATGAAAATCAAAATTATTTGAGTAAATACATAATTTATGTTTGTGGTGAGGAAGGTTCTTCCTCATTTGACACTATTTGTTTTTTTGTGAAGAAGTCATCTGACGTCGTTTGCCGTTTTCTCTGTCGTTCAGCAAGCAATTGTTGATAGCAAGACATCATATCAATGACGCTTTGTCTTGCCATTGAACTTCTACCAAACTTTGGACCGTTTGTATAAAAAACAACTCAAAACTCATCTGTTCAGGAAGGCTTTTAGCTCTGCCTGACTTTATTACCCTTCTCTCAGTTTACCTCCATGTCAAAATGCTCATGTAAACTGTGTGTGTGTGTGTGTGTGTGTGTGTGCTAGACTATCAATTCTGTTGTCTGTTAGGCTTTTCTCTGAATTTACTGTCTTACTCTTCTTTATTTATTTATCTGGTTTAGTACAATGCTATGTACTGTATACCCTACCGTTCTTTCTTAAACTCTGTGAAGTGCCTTGAGCATGGGAAAGGCGCTATATAAATAAAATGTATTACTATTATTATTATTATTATTATTGTTATTATTATTATTATTATTATTAAACTGGTCCATAATTTCCGTAATAGTGGCTAAACATTTTTTTAGAAAATCCGTTGAAAGTTCCTTTTGTTCCTCATTGTCAGAAACGCTAATTTTGTCATCTTCTTGCACTTGTTGTCTTTAAGATCGTCATTGGAGAAACAGCTGCTTCTGTATCTCCACTTGCTGTTTCTCCAGTAATCTGTATTTTATGAGGATTGTTTCTGTATTTAAATTGATGGAACCATCCTCGACTAGCTATGAAACTTTCTCTGGTGTGAATGTGGTTAAAAATTCATTTCGCTTTTTCCATTATGATTGCTTGACTTAATGGCATATTGCATTCGATTTTATCGTCAATCCAAATGGAAAGTCGTTTTTCCATTTCCTCCATCACATTGCTTTTGGAACGGATAATTTTTGTTGCAGAAGTTGTTGCGGTTGTAGTTACTGATGATATGATTTTCTTTTTTTGTTTAAATTGTCCGTATTGTTGAAGTTGACAAATTTAATGCATTGCCAATGTCAATTTGCCGTTCACCTGAATCTCATCGACTGAGCACCTGTATTTCAGTTTCCAGCAAAATGCTTTCTCTTGTCGCTTTACTTTCTTTTTCGTTGCAACCACTCATTTTAAAACTAAAAAGTGATAATTGTTATTTATTACAGTAAATAAAATGTTATGTTTATATTCTTACACGATAACCTTGATGACCTATCATAAATGAACAGTGACAGAGCAGGCATACATAATGTACTGTACTGCACTGATATCAGACGTGCCGCAAGACTGCATGTGAGTATCTAATCAAGTCATGCGATTGTGGTATAATAAACGACTCAGGAAGTCTCAAAAAGAGTTGGGGAATGACCCAGCATAATGTCCATGGACAATATACAAAAATAGCGCAAAATGGATTAAAAAAACCGAATTTGATTGATTGTGAGCTGTGAAAACAAGGTGTTTTTATAACAAAATGGTGGCAAGAAATGAGATTACAGGAAATTACATCAAAAGCTTGCTTGACGAAAATGACATCATTGTTGACGGACCGGAAGTGACGTCTTACCAGAAGTCACATCATCATGGCGGAGCCAGAAGTAATATCATAAGGGGAGCTGGAAGATACATCATCGCTGGAATATGGAAATGGGATTGTGGAATTGTGGCCATTTTGGGTGACTGGAAATACTGAAGGTGAGTTATTATTTCTCTTCTTTAGTTCTGTTGATGGAGAAAGAGAGGCATTAGAACATACAATCGACCCTTTATCTCTTGTAACATCACTCACTTTAGGGCTTTTTGGCTGTCTCCTACATGTGTGTGACAATATATAGATATTAACAGAAAAATACTCTTTATGTCAAAATGAAAGCAGATCTTTGCCCAATGTTCTAAATTAATTACAAATTTAAAACACAAAATGAGTGATCACATAAGTGTCCAACCCTTTAAGATGACACCCCAAAATCCTAACTGGTGCAGCCCATTGGTTTTAGAAGTCCCAGAATGAGTTCAATGGAGGTCTTCTGTCTGGGGTTTCACTTGGTTGTCGTCTAAATGCTCATGTATGTGGAAGGGCCAGCTTGAGGTGAGTCAATGTGACTGTCTAACTTACCACAAAAGAACATACCAAGCAATTCTGTGAGAAGCAGAAGTCTGGGGATGGAGACAAGAAATGATCTAAATCACTAAATATCCAGTTAAATCAAATCTTGAAGAAATGGAAGAGTGTGGTACAGCTGTAAAACTGACTAGAGCAGGTCATCCACAAAAACTGAAGAAGACAAGTAAGGGAGGCCACCAAGAGACCTCTGAGAACTCTGAAGGAGTTACTTGGGAAAGCAGATCATAACCTGGTTCTGCTTCAGCCTCACTACAAACCAAGAGTGAGGGAGATACCTACAACCACACGCTCATTCAGGAAGTGGTCTTCTGAGACAGAGCAGGCTCTGAGAGACTGGAACTACGGACTGTGATATCCTGCAGGGGTCACATAGTGAGAACATTGAGGAGGTTGTTTACTGCACTACTGACTACATCAACTTCTGTATGGACATTGTAGTTCCAGTAAGAACAGTATGCTGCTAAGCCATGGATTACAAGTGACATCAAGGGCCTTTTGAACCATTAGAAAAGGGCTTTTAACGGTGGTGATCAGCATGAGCTCAAGCGCGTGCAGAATGAACTCCGAGTCCAGCTCAGGGCGGCGAAAGAGCAGTACAGTACACACTATGCGACTCTTCAGTTCCACCCGGGGGGTGGTAAATGTTAACATTATACAAAGTTATTGACTGATATACCTGCCTCACACTCTCTACCTTGCATTTTATAACTTGCACTGCATTTTTATCAATATTTAATTAATTGTTTTTATCAGTATGCTGCTGCTGGAGTATGTGAATTTCCCCTTGGGGATTAATAAAGTATCTATCTATCTAAAATCTACAGTGCTTGAGATTGCAGAAATGAAGCTCTATGAGAGAATGGCAAAGAGAAAGCCATGGTTAAAAGAAATGTACTTGACATTTCAATGGACTTTGAAGACAGCTTGAAGAAGGTTTTGTGGTCTTATGTGCATCGGACCAAACATCACAAGATCATTATCAAAATCACAATGCCGTGAAACATGGTAGTGGTAGCGCCAGGCTGTGGGGAGCCTTTTCCTCAGCAGTAACTAAAAGGCTTGTGAGGGGAAAGTAAATGCAGCAAAATAAAACATTAGGGAATCCTGAAGGAAAACCTGAACTACTCTACAAGACACCTGCACCTCGGAAGAAGATTTGTCCTTCAGCAAGACAACAATTCCAAGCAGTAGTTAGATAAGCGCTATATAAATGCAAAGAATTATTATTATGCATCACAACTTCTTTAACAGGTTTGACCACCCTAATCTACTCTCACCACGGAGTACTTCATCCTCCAACCATCCTTCTGCTGATACCAACATAGCAGAGACATCCCCACCCACAATTACAGCAGCCCAGGTGAGTAGAGAGCTGAGGAGACTTCGTGCCAGCAAAGCAGCGGGTCCAGATGGAGTATCACCACGACTGCTGAAGGCCTGTGCATTGGAGCTGAGGAGTCCTCTACAGAGCTTCTTCAACCTGAGCCTGGAACAGAGGAGAGTCCTGAGGCTTTGGAAAACATCTTGTATCACGTCCTAGTGAGCTGAATGACTTCCGGCCTGTCGCTCTGACGTTACATGTGATGAAGACCATGGAGCAGCTGCTGCTTCACCACCTGAGGCCACAGGTCCGTCACGCCCTCGACCCTCTGCAGTTCGCATACCAGGTGAAGGTGGGAGTGGAGGATGCCATCATCTATATGCTACACCATTCCCTCTCCCACCTGGACAGAGGCAGTGGTGCTGTAAGAATTATGTTTTTGGACTTCTCTAGCGCCTTCAACACCATCCAACCTCTGCTCTATAGGGACAAGCTGACAGAGATGGGAGAAGATTCATACCTGGTGCCATGGATCGTGGACTATCTTACAGACGGACCTCAGTATGTGCGTATCAGGAATTGCAGTTCAGACATTGTGGTCAGCAACACAGGAGCACTGCAGGGGATTGTACTTTCTCCGGTCCTGTTCAGCCAACATACATTAGACTTCCAGTACGACTCAGAGTTCTGCCACGTGCAAAAGTTCGCTGACGGCACTGCTATTGTGGGCTGCATCAGGAGTCGGCAGGAGGAGGAGTATAGGAACTTAATCAAGGACTTTGTTAAATGGTGTGACTCAAACCACCTACACCTGAACACCAGCAAAACCAAGGAGCTGATGGTGGATTTTAGGAGGCCCAGGCCCCTCATGGACCCTGTGATCATCAGAGGTGACTGTGTGCAGAGGGTGCAGACCTATAAATACCTGGGAGTGCAGCTAATTGATAAAGTGGACTGAACTGCCAATACTGATGCTCTGTGTAAGAAAGGACAAAGCCGACTGCTGTCACCGTCCTGCTCCACTGACAATCTGAGGAGACCCCACACTATGCGACTCTTCAATTCCACCCAGGGGGGTAAACATTAACATTATACAAAGTTATTGTCTGTTATACCTGCATTTTTATTACTAATATTGTTTTTTTGTATTAGTATGCTGCTGCTGGATTATGTGAATTTCCTCTTGGGATTAATAAAGTATCTATCTATCTATTATTATTATTATTATTCATAAACCCAAAGCTACGCAGAAATTGCTTCAAAACAACAATGTTAATGTCCTGGAGTTAATGAGTCAGAGTTCAGATTTCAGTCCAAATAAAGAATTTGAAGGTTGGACTTCACAAAGGCTGTTCACTCACAATACCTATGACACCTATAAGAGCTTGAGCAGTTTTGTAAAAAAAAGTGGGGAACAATGACAGAGTCCACATGTACACAGCTGACCTTTGTACTCAAGATGGTCATGGCTGCCATCTGCTAAATACTGACTTGGCTAGAGTTTGCCAGAAGGCACATGTTAAACTGTGAAGTCAGCTGAAAGATGTTTCAGTGTTCTGATGAGGCCAAAATTGAACTCCAAGCTTGAACACTGCACATTATCAAAAACATACCATCCATAACGTGAAGCATAGTGTTGGCAACATCAAGCCGAGGAGAAGCTTCTCTGCAGAAGACCTTGTAGGGCTGGTGAGGGAAAAATGAAAGCAGCAAAATATGGAGACATGATAGCAGGGCCGTCTTAACAGCATTATAGGCCCCCGGGCAAAGCAGTGCCCTGGGACTCCTACTTACACAACCACTCAGCAAGTCACAACATACATAGATTATGGTTGTGGGGCCCCCGGGCAACTGCCCAGTGTGCCCATGCGTTAAGACGGTCCTGCATCATAGAGCAAAACCTGAGGCAGTCTGCAAGATACCTGACCCCCGGGAGAAGACTCTTTTTCCAGCAAGACAACGACGCCAAGCAGAAAGCCAAAGCTACAGAAGAATGACTTCACAACAACAACGTTAATACACTGGAGTGGCTGAGTCAGAGTTCAAATCTCAGTCCAACTGAGAATTTGTTGCCGGACTTGAAAAAGGCTGTTGACTCATGGTGGCCATACAACCTGACAGTGCTTGAGTAGTTTTACAAAGAATGATGAGGTCAAATGTCCAGATGGGCAAAGCTGATAGACAGATAGATAGATAGAGACCTGTCCACACAGACTCAG
Source organism: Polypterus senegalus (assembly GCF_016835505.1). Classification (NCBI taxonomy): domain Eukaryota; kingdom Metazoa; phylum Chordata; class Cladistia; order Polypteriformes; family Polypteridae; genus Polypterus; species Polypterus senegalus. The sequence continues at coordinate 27,253,115 of NC_053156.1, forward strand.
GGTTGTCATGGCTACCAAAAGTGCATCATGAGTTGGCGGGGGTGAATACTTATGCAATCCATTGTTATGCATGTTATATTTGTAATTGATTTTGATCACTTTACAGACATCCATTTTCACCTTAGACATTGAAGTCTTTTTCTGTTGATTAGTGTCAGAAATATAAATTAAATCCACTGTGATTCAATTTTGTACAACAATAAAATGAGGGAACTTCCAATGAGGTGAATACTTTTTATAGACACTGTATATGTGTTGCCTAATGTTACCTAATAGAAAAATAATTTCATAAAGGATTGCATGCACATCCTGTTTATGTTTCCATGTCCATACTCTAGGCTTATAGTAAGACTAATGTGCAGGTATGGACCGGCAGGTGTGCCTGTATACTCTTGGGGAAGCCTGCTGGAGACTAAAGAGAAGTGAAGTGACAACAGAAGTGTGTCCATTAGCAAAGGATTCCAGGACCTTATGGTCAGCATTTCGGCCAAGTGGATTATGTGTTTAGTTTAGCACTATGCTTACTTGCAGAAGTGTGCTGTTGATGGTTCACGGTTCACCGACAAAAGCGCGATAGACATATGTGCCCCGACAAAACCACGACCGACAAATGAGCGCCGACAAACCCGCTAACTGGTTTTCGACAAATGCGCGCTGACAAAATCGCCGCAACAAAATCGCAAGAGAGGCCAAGAGAGTGGGGCGCCCTTGCTGCAATTCTTCCTACATATGCAGGGCGTGATCTTAAGGACTATCTGTGTGCCGTGCTGATGGCATGCCGCGTCTTATAATATTGACTTCTAAAATAAATATTATTATATATGCTTTAAACTAGTAATTCATATTTAATGAAACTGTCGCAATTTTGTCGGGGGGATTTTGACAGCGCATTTTAATCGGCCCTATTTTGTCGGCGCGCATATGTCTATCGCGCAAATGTCGGGTCACAATGGTTTACATCCTCAGAGAGTTCAGAGTGGGGTGGACAGGCATGTGGAACAATAGTCTATAATGGTCTATTCAGAAAAAATAATTATCTAAATTATATATACTGTATGTATGTACTTACTGTATGTGTGTATAAATATATATACACTGCATAATTTATATATATATATATATATATATATACAGTATATATCTATTATAAAAAAAATCTTGGGTTGAGATGTGATTTTCTCGGAGACACTTTAACGTCCCGCGAGACAAGGCAGTAAGACAAAAGGACAGCTGTTGTACAGGCTTTTAAATGTTCGATGTGCTGTGTGACACGCAGATCACGCAGCACGGCACAAGCAGCAGCAGCAAGCTAACTGATCGAGCATAAAGGAGGTAAAAAAAATATATATTTGTTTCCCATTATATCACCGTTTAATAGGGGGTTTTGGAGGAGCGACCTCATGTCCTTAGCGTGCATTCAGCCCCTCTTCACAACGCAAAAGGCAGAGATGCGAAGTGGCTGGCGTGTAGTGTGCCCCGGGGTTGGAAGGGGGGAATGGGGATGGGCAAGCGAAGCAGTGTGAGCAGGAAGAACATGAGGAGTTCTGTCAGAACCCTAGAAAATGACTTCCATCTGGTTACTAGTGTGCATGTTTATGACCAGAATGAGGGCCCAACGCACTGTGCAGCTTGATTGGCATTATAGTGAATACTATAATTGACATCTTTGCCACTGGCACCCCATTCTCTTCCGAGTGCATATGGTGCATTGGCAACACTGCTGTTTGCAGTAAGGAGATCATGGGTTCACGTCTTGGGTCCTCCCTGTGTGAAGTTTGCAAAGCTCTTGGAGTACAGAGAAGCACTCCAAGTGCTATATAAATGTATAGAATTATTATTATTATTATGTGAAAGAGTCTGGAGACACTGCGGTGAACGTTATGCAGCCTGCAACATCATCCAGCATCACTGATTTGGTATTTTGTTAGTGATGGTCTGGAGAGGCATATCCTTGGAGGGTCGCACAGACCTCCACATGCTAGGCTATGGTTCCCTGACTGCTGTTAAGAACCAGGATGAAATCATCAGAGCCATTGTCAGATGTAGTGCAGTGGGCCCTTTGTTCCTCCTGGTGTAGCACAATGCCCGGCCTCATGTGGCCACAGTGTGTCAGCAGATCCTGGATGATGAAGCCATTAATGGCTTTGACTGGCTCACATGTTCCCCAGTCCTGAATCTAATTGAGAACCTCAGGGACATTATGTATTGACTATGCCCTAATCCAGACCTGGAAGGAGATCCCCCAGGACACCATCTGTCATCTCATCAGTAGCATGCCCAGATGTTGTCGGGAGTGCATACAGGCACTTGGGGGCCATACACACTACTGAGTCACATTAGGAGTTGCTGTGATGAAGTTCACACAAGTTGGATCAGCCTGTGATTTCAATGTTAGACTCTGATTTTCATGTGATGCCGAATCAGCTATCAACGGATTGGTGATTTTGATTTCCATTGACGTTGTTATATCATTACACAATATTCCTCAGAAAAGATTTTCCACTTGAATATTTCGTTCATTGAGATCTAATGCGTGATTTAAATGTTCCCTTAACTGATATACTGTATATATATATATATATATATATATATATATATATATATATATATATATATATATATATATATATATAAAAGGCAAAGCCCTCACTGACTAACTGACTCACTCACTAACTCATCACTAATTCTCCAACTTCCCGTGTATGTAGAAGGCTGAAATTTGGCAGGCTTATTCCTTACAGCTTACTTACAAAAGTTAGGCAGGTTTCATTTTAAAATTCTAAGCGTAATGGTCATAACTGGAACCTGCTTACGTACATACAGTATATACAGCTCGGTCGCCATGAGATGCGAAGTTGCGTCCCTCATCGTCATGCCTCCCACGTAATTGAGTGCCTACCCATATAAGGCCGTCAGTCAGCAGCAATCCAATAGACACGCTGCCGCTAAATATTCGCGGGTGAAGGACTGTGCTTATGCAAATGAAGATGAGATAGTCAGGGATAGACTAGTGTTTGGCACAAACTCAGCGAAATTGCGAGAGAAACATTTAAGTGCCGGGACTTAGCTAATGTTAAATAAAGCTGTGGACATTGCAAGATCACACGAGAGAGCACAAGCACAGCTGAGAACCTTCGATGCATGTACTCCGAGCTCACGTGAACTGACTGTGAACGCAGTAAGCAGAGAGCAAGTGAGAGCTCCAAAGAGCGCTGAGCAAAAAACACATTACACAATTGAGAAGGCAGCAAAAGAATATGAAGCGAGTGACACATACAAGCATGTTCATAAGTGCAGCTACTGCGGAAACAAAGCACACGGTGTAAACCTTAAATTTAAATTAAGTTCATAGACAGGCTGCCGCTGGCATTTGTCATGCCTAAGACGAATACGATATTCACGAGATACAAGTTTAATGAGAAGATGCAGGGTATAAACGAGACTTTGGATCACTTTGTAACAGAGTTAAAATTGCTGGTGAAGGACTGTGCTTATGCAAACGAAGATGAGATGGTCAAGGATAGAATAGCGTTTGGCGCAAACTCAGCAAACGTGCGAGAGAAATTTTTAAGTGCCGGGTCTGAGCTAACATTAAATAAAGCTGTGGACATCGCAAGATCGCACGAGATAGCACAAACACGGCTGAGAACCTTCGATGCATGTACTCCAAGCGGCTCATGTGAACTGACTTTGCAGGACTGGGAAAGGTAAACCTGTGCATGCAGTGTGTGATGTCTGAGATAAAGAGGAAGACAAGCTGTTTATTGATGTAGTAAGAAAGGAACAACCCTCTGGATCTGAACAAGTCTTTGTAGACATATCAATAGGAAAGCAAGGTGTAAAGCTTAACTTTAAATTGCGTTCATAGACACGCTGCCACTAAATATTCACAGGCAAATCCACAATTTAATACCGGGAATGCCTGTTAAACATCTTAGATTCACGAGTACCGATTTGAGTAGTGAACACTTCGATGAATGAAACCTGTTATCTTTACAACAGTTGACAAACACGGAATGTAACCTGAACACAACACATCCTCCAAATACGAACCTGATTGAAAGAAATAATGATAATCAAATCCTTGATGACTGCAACACTCATAACAGTGACAAAACTATTACATTGGTATATATTGTCACGCACGAGCGATTAGGAGGCCGCGGACTGATTCGAGAACACCTGGGAAAACATTCGCCGCCAGGGAATGGCGGGGTATTAACTTTCTCCCTCTGCTTCCTTATAGAAAAAGAGACCTTCCAGCACCATAGGCCTGGTTTGACCGCAGTGCGGTACTTCCGCCCTTCCTCCGCCATCTTGCCCTGACGTCATCCTTCCCATCCTCCCTTGCGGTCCTTCCCAGCTGTCCTTCACTTCCAGCTCCACCCCTATAAAATGGCCGCGACGCCAGGAGACGGCGTCGCGTTATGAACTGTTTAGTTTATATTTATGACCTATTTCTTTGTGTTTAAACTCATCTGTACAATATACGGGGCCGGAAAACCCCAACCCTTATTGCTGTCTCCTCGGTCCTTTTACAACTGGCGTAGTCGGCAGGATACAGAGATCCCGAGATGACGGAGGGACAGGACCTCAACACTGTGCTACAAGCAATGAACGACCAGCTCCAGGCTGCAGCAGGCGCAAGCCGCCACCACCCGGGAGCTGGAGGCCACGAAGGCCAGGTTAGTAGAAGCCCAACGGGCGAGACCAGACCCGCCCAGGCAGCCGCCTCCTCCTTTAGTCCCGATGGGCCCTTCGGAGGACGCCGACGCTACCCGGGCATGCTTGAGAGGACGGCCACCCGGAGCGAGTGGCAGCGGTCAGTGGGCGCCCATCCTGGCGCCATATCTGAAGGGACCGCGCTGCGGCCTATTATGACCTCCCTGAGGAGGAGGCGCTAATTACGACCTCCTCAAGCCCGAAATACTGGCCCGCACGGCATTAGCCGGGCCAGCAGGCGGCGAATGGCGGAACTGGGTCTTTGACCCGAAAAGCCTGCTCGCGCCCAGGCGCTTGAAGTTCTGGGGCAAGATGGGCGCTGGCTACGCCAGAGGGACCCCAGGGGCGGAAAGTGGTCGAGCAGGTGGCCTGTGAAGGCCTGGTCAATGCCATGCCCAGTTCCTCGCCCAGCAGGTCCGGGACACGCCTACAAAACATGTCGGGCCTCCTCGACGCCCTGGAGCGTCAGTTGGCGGTCCTCCGACTTGGGGGTCAGAAAAGCCTGCTCGCGGGAACCGGCAGGGACGGGCGGCCACCCCGAAGCCCTCGAGCGCTGCAGAAGCGCCAGCAGAGCCAGAGAGAGCGGGACCGCCGCTGTTTCAAGTGTGGCGAGACCGCCACCTGCTACCAACCTGCCCCCACAACATCGCTCCGGAGCCTATGGACTGTACCTGGACGTCGTCGGAGAGGTATTGTATCCCGCCGCATCCCTTGGCGAGTCCAACACGGGAGTGGTGTTGCTAAATGGGCACGCCGTGGTGGCTTTGTTTGATTCCGCAGCAACATTACCATTGTCGCTCGCCGCTTTGTCTTACCGCAACAGTGGTTAAACCAGCATTTGTTGGTCACTTGTGTGCATGGGGGACTAGGTCATATCGCTCCGCCACTGTTATGTCACCTGGAAGGGGAACCAACCCAAATGACGGTCGCTGTGTTACCTGAACCCCCTTCCCAGTGATTTTGGGACAAGACTGGTCTAAAAGAATCAGCGGTAAGCCATTCGCGCTCCCGGGCCTGTTGGATCTAGTGATGAGGGGAAAAGGCACCCCTCCGCGGCCTCCACGCCGTGCACAAGGGCAGGCCCTAGGGCGCTGGTGTTTCGGGGGACTTTCCTGGCCACGGACCTTGACCCGAAGACTCCGCGGGAAGGGACTAGCCAGGAACTCTTCCCAGGCCCAGGCCACAAGACCCTCGCGCCTGGACCATCAATTTCGTCCACGCCGCCTCCTTTAAGAGGGAGCAGTGGAATGATGATTCCCGCGCTTTGCCCGAATGCGTTGTTCTGCCTAACAGCTCACAGCGGACGGATCCACACCGCGAACCCTTCTTTGTCCTTGAAATGATCTGTTGTACCGAAAGTGGCTACCCATGAGGCGAGGTGCGGAAGTTGTTGCTAATTCCGTACCTTCCGGGCGGAGATATGCGAGTTGGCACACGCTCACCTCCTAGGCCCACCTCGGGGCGAAAAACACTGGAGAGAATTAACTCGGTTTTACTGGCCTGGGATCAATGAGGAGGTCCGGCGTTCTGTCAATCCTGTCCGGAGTGCCAGACCCGCCAGATTCCTAGGAGGGACCGTGCTCCTCTAGTCCCTATACCCCTAGTGATGTACCCTTTGAAAGGATAGGGGTCGATCTGGTGGGACCCTGGAGCCCTCAACCCGTGGCCACAGATATATTCTAGTCATGGTGGACTATGCCACCCGGTACCCAGAGGCGGTTCCCCTGCGCCCGCTAATACTAAAAGCATCGCACGGGAACTGGTTAATTTGTTTTCACGCTGGGCATACCCAAGGAGGTCCTCACGACCAGGGTACGCCCTTACATCGGATACGCTCAGGAGGTAGCCAAATTACTGCAGATAAAGCACCTGAAAGCGCCTGTCTATCACCCGCAAACTGACGGGCTGGTGGAACGCTTTAACCAGACGCTTAAGCAGATGCTCGCAAGGTAGTCAGCGGACGGCAGGAACTGGGACCAGCTCCTCCCGCCGTGCTTTTGCTTACGGGAGGTACCCCAGGCCTCTACTGGCTTCTCCCCATTTGAATTGTTATATGGCGACAACCCCGGGAATCCTCGACATCCTAAAAGAAGGCTGGGAGGCCGAGGCCTTCCTTCCTCTAACATTTTGGAGTACATAGCGCAACTGCGCGACCGACTCACAAAGATCAGGCCCCTCCTAAAAGAGCACGTGACTCGTGCGCAAGCAGCGCAGGCCCGGTGTTACAACCGCAACTCCGCCCTCAGGGAGTTCCGCCCGGGGACCGAAGTTATGGTGCTCGCCCCGACCTCCCACTCGAAGCTGCTCGCCACTGGCAAGGGCCTTACGAGGTTAAGGAGAGAAGGGCTGCCGACTATTTGGTGAAACAGCCCAATCGTCGACCGAGTGAGAGGATCTATCATGTCAACCTGTTAAAGCCCTGGAGAGATAGAGAGGAGCTTCCCAGCTCCCGTAGGTCGCTCTCCCTCTTCACGAGCACAACTGCCCTTAACCTCGGAGAAGAGCTGACCCCCAAGCAGCGGCAGGAGTTAACCCAAACCTCCGAGCCATCCCCGAGGTGGTGAGCGAGTCACCCGCCGGACCGCTGATTGCCCACGATATAGTCACGGACCCCGTGTAATCGTCCGGGAGAGGCCCTACAGACTCCGGAGGCAAAGCGCGCAGAGGTCGAACTGGAGGTGAAACGTATGTTGGACATGGACATAATTGAAGAGAGCCATAGTCCCTGGTCCACCCCTATTGTCCTCGCCTCCAAGCCAGACGGCTCCTGGAGGTTCTGTAACGACTTTAGACGTCTGAATCAGATCTCCAAGTTCGATGCCTACCCCATGCCCCGCATTGACGACCTCCTTGAGCGGCTGGGTACGGCTCGATATTTGACTACCCTTGACATGACGAAAGGGTATTGGCAAATTCCCTTTAACGGCATCCGCAAAGGAAAAACGGCCTTTAGCACCCCTAGCGGGCACTGGCAGTACAAGGTCCTCCCATTTGGGCTGCACGGGCCCCGCGACCTTCCAACGCCTGGTAGACAGAGTGCTGAAGCCCCACCAGTCCTATAGTGCCGCTTACCTGGATGACGTTGTCATCTATTCCGCACCTGGGAGGAGCATCTACTGCAGGTCGCGCTGTCCTCCTAACACTGGCTAAAGCCGCCTCCGCATAAACCCCGGAAGTGTTTTTGGATTAAAGGAGGCCAAATATTTAGGCTACCTCGTGGGACAAGGACAGGTGCGCCACAGGCTCCAAAGTTAAAGACATCTTAGAATGGCCCCGTCCGAATACCAAGAAACAGGTGCAGGCTTTCTTGGGGCTTGCGGGTTACTACCGCCGGTTTGTTCCCGCTTCTCAAAGAGCAGCACCCTTGACTGACCTGACAAAAAGGGCGCCCTCGCGTGTGTGGACCGACAAAGCAGAACACGCGTTCAGTGACCTAAAGAAGGCCCTAACGCCGGCACCTGTGTTACGGACGCCCGATTTTGGGCTCCCGCTTATTCTCCAGACCGACGCGCGGACACAGGCCTGGGCCGTGCTGAGCCAAAGCGTCGATGGTGTCGAGCACCCTGTGATGTACCTTAGCGGAACTGATGGACCGGGAGACCGGTATGCGGCGGTGGAGAGGGAGGCCTTGGCCATTAAGTGGGCAGTGACCCACCTCCGTTACTACCTGCTGGGTCGCGACGCTCTGGTGACTGATCACGCTGCACTTCAGTGGATGTCCCTGCACAAAGAGTGAATCCGCGGGTCACTAGGTGGTTTCTGGACTTGCAGCCGTATAAGTTCACTGTCACTTATCGGCGGGCACCCTTCAGGCCAATGCCGATGCTCTCTCGTATTCACGACCTCTCGGTTAGGTCCGCCCACCTGACGGTCCTGGGCTAAGGGGGATCGTGTCACGCGACGGCGATTAGGAGGCGCGGACTGATTCGAGAACACCTGGGAAAACATTCGCCGCCAGGGAATGGCGGGTATTAACTTTCTCCCTCTGCTTCCTTATAGAAAAGAGACCTTCCAGCACCATAGGCCTGGTTTGACCGCAGTGCGGTACTTCCGCCCTTCCTCCGCCATCTTGCCCTGACGTCATCCTTCCCATCCTCCCTTGCGGTCCTTCCCAGCTGTCCTTCACTTCCGCTCCACCCCTATAAAATGGCGCGACGCCAGGAGGCGGCGTCGCGTTATGAACTGTTTAGTTTATATTTATGACCTATTTCTTTGTGTTTAAACTCATCTGTACAATATACGGGGCCGGAAAACCCCAACCCTTATTGCTGTCTCCTCGGTCCTTTTACTATATATATATATATATATATATATATATATATATATATATATATATATATATATATATATATAAATGTGGATATGTATATCTATATATGGGTATATATTTATGTAGATATGTATATATATGAGGGTGGCGCAGTGGTAGCGCTGCTGCCTCGCAGTTAGGAGACCTGGGTTCGCTTCCCGGGTCCTCCCTGCGTGGAGTTTGCATGTTCTCCACGTGTCTGCGTGGGTTTCCTCCGGGCGCTCTGGTTTCCTCCCACTATCCAAAGTCATGCAGGTTAGGTGGATTGGCGATTCTGAATTGGCCTGGGTGTGTTTGTGTGTGTCCTGCGGTGGGTTGGCACCCTGCCCAGGATTGGTTCCTGTGTTGGCTGGGATTGGCTCCAGCAGACCCCCGTGACCCTGTATTCGGATTCAGCGGGTTAGGAAATGGATGGATGTATATACATATATGTGTGTATGTGTGTATATGTATATATATTGTAGCGACCCGGCAGTCAGCGCTGCCGGAGTGATGCATTGTGGGAAGGTTGTACGTTCACTGCTTTTTATAATGTTTTTCCTGTTGTATTTATTAATGTCTTAACTTGTAAATAATTGTTGTGTTTGTGTTCAATTAGTTGGGTGGGTTTGGGTCATCGCCATCCGGGGTTATTTATTTTGTAAAAAGTACCGGTTATGTGAAATGTGTCTTCGTGCATGACCTTGACCATGGCAGTGCAATAATGTCGAGCTTTGTTTACTGGCTATCTGTGAATAAAGAGATACAACAGGACAGAGCTGTTATTCATTGCTAAGATTTTATCTAAGCAATTAATGCCGAGACACTCGGAGTTGTGCGGTGTATGGGACACGAGTGCTCGTTACTTAAGAAGCTGGGTACAGCTGCGTGCTGCCGAGACACTCGTAGTCGTGCGGTGTATGGGACACGAGTGCTCGTTACTTAAAGAGCTGGGTACAGCTGCGTGCATAACGCTGGCAATCCGCTAGCCGACAGCTCGGGAGAGGTGCACGGCTTTAAAAACTTCAAGACTCGACCCCAGGTCGCTACATTGGTGTCAGAAGTGGGAGACCAGGCTGTTTAGAAGACGCTGTTATGGAACAGAGTCTTGAAGAATTAGAGCGTGCCATCTTAGAGAACAGCATTACGTTAGAGCGCCTGATCAGCGGAGCTGTGCGGAGGAAAGCGGCAGACCGGCCTGATGGTACCAGTATTCCCCCGACAGTGTTGCGATCTTCTGAGCACGGCCAGAGGGGGCCGTCGGCTGCCGCAGCGATACCCCAGGTTACCAGTCGGACGGTCCGCTTCTCACGGTCACCTGCTAAGCTGCGGATACAGCGGATTGACTCCTTTAGAACCATACCTCGCACAAGTGGATCTGGCCGCGATACACAATGAGTGGAACCGCGAGGAAGCTGCGACACACTTGGCCCTTGCCTTGGAGGGTCCCGCACTTCAGGTACTCATTGATCTGTCATCGGAAGAGTGTCGTGATCTTCAGGCTCTCACCGCTGCTCTCACCCGTCGCTTTGGACAAAGAACTTCAGCAGAATGCAGCAGAGACAAGCTGACTAGCCGACGTCGGCATGAAGGTGAGAGTATAGGAGCCTTTGCCGTTGACGTCAGGTTTTATACACGAAAAGGTTACCCTACTTTCTCGACAGCAGTGAGAGAAGAACTCGGTCTTCATGCTTTCCTGCGGGCCTCACACCAGAACGTCTTCGCCAGCATGTCTGTCTATCGTCACCCCGAGATTTGAGCGAGGCACTAAAAGAGGCTGAGCGGGTTGAAGACGTACTACAGGCTGAGTCACCGACAAGACGAACGCCACGACCGAGTCGACTAATAAGAGCCGTTGAACGAAGGGCGGAAGGGGACCTGTCTGAGGCAGTGGAGGTAAGCCGCGCCCAATCAACATCAACCCCCCGACGGAGACAACGAGTGGACTGCTGTTTTCGATACGGAGAACCAGGGCACTTTGCCAGGGATTGCCCTGCCCCAAGTCCGTTGCCTTGTACAGCATCACCGCAGGGAAACGACATCGGGGTGAGGCCGTGAGGGGACCCTCGCTCCGTTTTTCAGCACCCCTCAACAAAGACTGCTTCAAAGTTGGGCGCTGTGGATTTTCCACTGGACTATACCTAGACTGCACTATTGATGGACGGCCATGCCGTGCCTTAGTGGACACGGGGTCCACTATTTGTTTGCTAAGAAAAGGAATGTTGCCAGAAACAGCTAGTCTTCTTCCTGAGGGCTGGACCCCCACAAATAGCGAACTACGCACGGTTACGGGTGAACGGACAGTAATGCCCGGAAAGAAACTGTTATCTGTGGTGGTAGGGGACGAGCCAGACCAACCACGCAATTCTGGCTTGCGGACATTAAAGACCAGTGCATTATTGGGTTGGACTTGTTGGCCCACTGGGGAGCATGTGTTGATGTGTCTAGGGCCGTCCTCTGCCTAGGTAATGAGACTGTGTCGCTCCAATCGGGCTGGAACCGTTCTGGAAGCATCAGCTGAGACAGTTGCCGCTGTAGAGGAATTGGGCCGTCGAAGTGGGGAACATCTGAACGCGCCACAGCAGGAGCAGGAACAACTATTGAGAGACTTTGTGGACATTTTTGCGGCTCGAGAGGAGGACTGTACTAGAACGAATTTAGTGAAACACCACATAGACACTGGCCATGCCGCTCCCATTCGTTTCCGCGCCCCCACCGATTGCCTCTTGCGAAGCGTCAAGCTGCCGAGGAAATGATTTGTGAGATGGCAGCCAACGACGTTATTGAGCCTTCGGACAGCCCCTGGGCTGCACCAATGGTCATGGTATGGAAGAAAACGGGGGGTTGGCGCCCCTGTGTGGACTTTCGGAGGTTAAACGAAGTCACTTGAAAAGACTCATACCCACTGCCACGCATCGATGATGCATTGGATTATGTGGCTGGATCCTGTTGGTTCAGCACCCTGGACTTGCGCAGTGGGTATTGGCAAGTGGAACTGGCACCAGAGGACCGACACAAAACCGCATTCACCATAGGACAAGGGCTGTGGCAATTCAAGGTGATGCCGTTTGGACTGTGTAACGACCGCCACCTTTGAAAGACTGATGGAGCGGGTCCTAAAAGACATTCCCCGAACCCGATGTGTGGTCTATCTGGACGATCTGCTAATCCATGCCAGAGAATTTGATCAGGCTGTCCACAATTTAAGGGAAGTCTTGACAGCCATTCGCAGCGCCGGGTTGCGGTTGAACCCCGCGAAATGTAACCTCCTCTCCCGACAGACTCAGTTTCTGGGACATGTGGTTAGCGAGAGTGGAGTGGCTACCGACCCAGCGAAGGTGACTGCCGTGAGCAACTGGCCCCCACCAGCCAACATCACCGAGCTGCGGAGCTTTCTGGGCTTAGCCTCATACTACCGGAGATTCGTGAAAAACTTTGCAACCATTGCTAGCCCCTTGCACCAGCTGATGAGTAAGGGCCAACAGTTTGGGTGGACGGAGGACTGCGCCGCCGCTTTTCAACAACTAAAAGCTGCTCTTACCAGTGCACCTGTCCTGGCTTACCCTGACCCCAACCAACCCTTTATTTTGGACACTGACGCTAGTAATGTGGGGGTTGGCGCAGTACTCTCCCAGAGGGGGGAGACCGGAGAGAGAGTGGTGGCCTACTATAGCTGCAGCCTCAGTCGACCGGAGAAAAATTACTGCGTTACCCGGCGGGAGCTATTGGCAGTGATTCTGGCAGTACGACACTTCAAGCCTTACCTTTTGGGCACTAAGTTTACAATTCGAACTGACCATGCTAGCCTTACATGGCTGTTAAACTTCCGGCAACCTGAGGGCCAGGTGGCAAGGTGGATAGAAATACTTCAGGAGTATGATTTCGAGGTGCAACACCGACCAGGACGGCAGCATGCAAATGCTGATGCCCTCTCCAGGCGACCATGCGTCCTCGACGACTGTCGATATTGCAGCCGGCAAGAAGAAAGGGGTATGGGACCATCATTATCAGCAGCCGGGCTAGAGGACACTGATGGAGCAGGGGAACCATTCACCATCGACCAGTTACGGCAACTACAAGCAGACGACCAAGTGCTAGAGGAGGTAAGGGGTTGGCTGGAGACCCAGGAATGCCCCGATTGGCAAACCGTGTCTTCCCAGGGGCGGAACTCAAGTTGTTACATTCGCAGTGGGGCAGCCTGGAGTTGCACGATGGTGTGATCTACAGAAGATGGCAGGCACCAAGGGGGGGTACTGACCGTTTGCAACTTCTGGTTCCCCAGGCTTTACATTACAACGGTCCTCCGTTGGGTTCATGGAGCAGCTGGATCTGGGCACTTTGGAAATGCAAAGACAGTCGCCGCTGCGGCAGCGATTCTATTGGCCCGGATGTCGACAAGATGCTGAGATGCACGTCCACTGCTGTGACGTTTGTACGGCGCAGAAAGGACCTGGCCAACGCTCTCACGCGCCACTACAACAGTATCTTGTCGGGGCTCCCATGGAGAGGATTGGGGTAGATGTACTGGGTCCTTTCCCTATCACCGAGGCAGGAAATCGTTTTGTTTTGGTGGCGATGGACTACTTTACCAAATGGCCGGAGGCATATGCCATTCCAGATCAAAGTGCCTCCACAGCCGCCCAAAAATTGCTGGATGAAATGTTCACTCGATTCGGGGTGCTGAATGAACTGCACAGCGATCAAGGGCGGAACTTCGAGAGCCGTTTGTTTAAAGAGGTGTGTCAGCGGCTGGGGGTGAAGAAGACCCGAACCACTCCCCTTCACCCTCAAAGCGATGGACTGGTCGAACGGTTTAACCGCACCCTGGCCGCCCAACTTGCCATCCTCACTAGTCAACACCAGAGAGACTGGGACCAACATTTGCCTTTGGTCTTGTGGGCGTATAGGACGGCCGTTCAGGAATCGAGTCAGTGCACACCGGCGGGGCTGATGTTCGGAAGAGAGATGCGCACGCCGGTGGACTTGGTGTTTGGCTTGCTCCCTGAACCTGAGCTTGTTGGCGGTCACGAGACGGACTATTTCCGACGATTAAAAGAGCGGCTGAACACCGTGCATCAACTGGCCAGGGAGGCACTAGTGGGAGCTGGAGCCCGTCAGAAACGGGCATATGACATTCGGGCTCATGGTCCAACTTTCAAACAAGGGGACAAAGTGTGGGTCTTTTGCCCACAAAGGAAACGGGGGTTGTCCCCAAAACTGACACACCATTGGCAGGGACCGGGAGAAATTCTGGATATGATTTCGGAAGTTGTTTTTCGAGTCCGAATGCCTGGAGGGGGCAGACGGGTGGTGCTACATAAAGATCGTTTAGCACCATACCACCCATTGACCCCAGCACCAGAAGGAATTGGAACTCAAAGTGGCTCTCCAACCTCCACACTCGGTGTCGAGACAGACATTGAAAGTCTCCGGACTGAACCTGACACAGTAGTGGCGAGTCAAGCAGGCCAAAGCGTGTTCGTCGCCGACCGGGATATCTAATAGACTTTGAATGTAACGACTAGGGTTGTGAGGACACTAAACCCTCTTGGGAGGGGGCTATGTAGCGACCCGGCAGTCAGCGCTGCGGAGTGATGCATTGTGGGAAGGTTGTACGTTCACTGCTTTTTATAATGTTTTTCCTGTTGTATTTATTAATGTCTTAACTTGTAAATAATTGTTGTGTTTGTGTTCAATTAGTTGGGTGGGTTTGGGTCATCGCCGTCCGGGGTTATTTATTTTGTAAAAAGTACCGGTTATGTAAAATGTGTCTTCGTGCATGACCTTGACCATGGCAGTGCAATAATGTCAAGCTTTGTTACTGGCTATCTGTGAATAAAGAGATACAACAGGACAGAGCTGTTATTCATTGCTAAGATTTTATCTAAGCAATTAATGCCGAGACACTCGGAGTTGTGCGGTGTATGGGACACGAGTGCTCGTTACTTAAGAAGCTGGGTACAGCTGCGTGCTGCCGAGACACTCGTAGTCGTGCGGTGTATGGGACACGAGTGCTCGTTACTTAAAGAGCTGGGTACAGCTGCGTGCATAACGCTGGCAATCGCTGGCAATCGCTAGCCGACAGCTCGGGAGAGGTGCACGGCGATCGCTCTAAAACTTCAAGACTCGACCACAGGTCGCTACAATATATATATGTGGATGTATGTGTGTGTATGTATATATATATATATATATATATATATATATATATATATATATATATATATATATATATATATATATATGTATGTATGTATGTATGTATGTATGTATGTATATATATGTATGTATGTATATATATATGTATGTATATGTATATATGTATGTATGTATGTATATATATATGTATATGTGTATGTATCTGTGTATATATATATAAAACAGCAACACTCATAACAGTGACAAAACAATTACATTGACAATCATGATACGTTATTATTAAAATGTTTCCTTTTCTTTTTTATTACTTCTTTAACACACTACTTTTCCGCTGCGAAGCGCAGATATTTTGCTAGTATATATATAAATGGCAAAGCCCTCACTGACTCATCACTAATTCTCTCACTTTCCATATAGGTGGGAAGCTAAAATTTCACGTGCTTATTCCTTGCAGTGTACTTACAAAAGTTAGGTATGTTTCATGTCCTACAGCAACACCCAAGGAGAGGGAAATAGTTGTACCCCCTAAACTGTATATATAGATAGGGGAAATCCCTCCTCACTATTTCTGCGACTTCCAATATACGTAGGAAGCCCAAATTTCCCTTGCCCATCCTTTACACTGTATTTATAAATGTTAAGTATGTTTCATTTTACGTCGGGCCCCGTAACAAACTTTCAAAAATAACATCTTCTTTTTGTCGGTTCTCACCATTATGCCGTAAGGAACTTTCGGAACTGACCTTTCCTTTTGGCGGTTTCATTCTTTACATACAGTACACACAGAGAGCGAGAGAGAGAGAGAGAGAAGGAACCATGGAAAAATTTAGTGTGAGCAATTTGTGAAAACATATCAAGTGTTGCTTATACTACAAAGAAATTTTAAAACGGCCTAGACACATTTGTTGGCCCCCCTAGAAAAGATCCTAAATAACGTATTTGAGTGATTTTTCACACTAGTGTTCTGTAATTAGTGTCAAACATGTCATCAATTGTACAATCAGTCATTCAGCTTATTTAAATGGAGAAAAGTTGCCACTCTGCTGATTGGTGTGATCATGTGCTCCACACTGAACATTGAACTAGAGAAAGCAAAGAGGAGAGTTGTCAGAAGAGATTAGAATGAAAATTATAGACATACATGTGAAAGGCAAAGGCTAGAAGACCATCTCCAACCACCTTGATGTTCCTATGACAGCAGTTGAAGTTTAAGGTCCATGGAACAATCAACGAACAACCCTCCTGGATGTGACCACAAGAGGAAAATTGACCCCAGAATGGGCTAAAGGATACTAAGAATGGTAGACAAAAGGCCAAAGATAACTTCGATAGAGATACAAGATGAACACCAAGGTCTAAGATCCAGTGTCAGAACGTACCATCCATCGCTTTTTGAGTGACAGTGGGCTCAGCTGAAGAAGACCCAAGAGGATTCCACTGTTGAAAAAGGAACCTAAAAAAAGTCAGAATGGAATTTGCTAAAATGAATATTGACAAACCACAATGCTTCTGGGAGAAAGTTCTTTGGACAGAGGAGACAGAATTGAAGCTTTTTAGCAAGTCATGTCTTGTCCATGTCCAAGTTATCAAAGAAAAGAACACCATATTTACTGTGAAACATGGAGGAGGCTCAGTTATGTTTTGGGGCAGCTTTGCTGTGCCTGGCATGGGGTGAGTTGAGTCTATGAAGAAGACAATCTGGAGTGAAACGTACTGCCCAGTGTAAAGCTCTGTCTCAGTCAATGCAATCCAATACAATTTAGGTTTGTATAGCCCAAAATCACACAAGGAGTGCCGCAATGGGCTTTAACAGGCCCTGTCTTTTGACAGCCCCCCAGCCTTGACTCTCTAAGAACTCATAAAAAAAAAACCCTGGTAGGGAAAAAAATGGAAGAAACCTTGGGAAAGGCAGTTCAGAGAGAGACCCCTTTCAAGATAGGTGGATGTCAAAACAGCCATCCATTATCCAACCTGCTGTATCCTAACTACAGGGGTCTGCCGGAGCCAATCCCAGCGAACACAGGGCAGGAAACAAACCCCAGCCCACACACACCAAGCACAATTTAGAATTGCCAATGCACCTAACCTGCATGTCTTTGGACTGTGGGAGGAAACCAGAGTACCCGGAAGAAACCCACAGAGACGACAAGCAAACTCCACATCGGGAGGACCCGGGAAGTGAACCCAGGTCTCCTAACTGTGAGGTAGCAGCGCTACCCACTGCACCACCGTGCCACCTGGAAAATACAATAAAATACACAGAACAGAAGACAGTAATCCTCAATACAATCGTGCAAAAGTAATATTACAAGTACAGGGCAAAATGCAAGAGTAGTTGATATCACATAATATTATTCAGGATAAAGTCACAGATCATGGATCCTCCAACAGGATAATGGCCCAAAACACTCAGCTAAAAGCCCCAAAAAATGACTAAGAACAAAACATTGGACTCTTCTGGAATGGCCTTCTATGAGTCCTGACTTGAATCCCATTGAACATCAGTGGGAAAAAAAACTGACCCGGACACAGCTGGAGTGGTTTGAGTGGGACCAAACGACACATGGGCAGGAGCAGCGGTCTCACGGAGAGCTCCAGGAATCTCTTGTTCACAGGGATTGCAAACTCTAAAGGTCCTGCAGCAAAATTATAGGTTAAGGGTCCCAACATTTGTGTCCATGTCATCTTCATTTGTGTTATTATTTGAAATATCTGGTTGCATCAAAACTCTAAAGCATAGTCTGTTTTGTGTTATATACGAAATAAACAATGATGGGGGCCAATTATTTTAGTCAATTTCAAGTTGTTTCAGAGACAATTGTGGGTTCTTCTTTATTCATGAAGGGCTACTACCAAATTTGCCCACATCTGTGTGTGCATTTTGGAGGACAGATCCATTCACATTACAGATAGATGCAGGCCACTTGTACTTATGTATGTGAATTGTCAAGACAATTGTGATGTGAACATAGGCCAAGATAGCTTGGATTGCTGCTAGAAGAGGTGTGGGTTCAGCCAGTAGGGGGCGCTTACCCTGTGTTCTGTGTGAGCAGCCCAATGTCCCAGTGCAGTGATGGGGATATCGTATGGTTAAGAATGGTGGTGTCCTTCAGATGAATCTTAACACCTGTCGAGACTCTGTGCAGTCATAAAAAAATACATGGGCATCCTTTAAAAAGAGAAAGGTGTTTCTTGATGTCCCATCACAGCCTGATCATCCCCTGTCTGTATTGGCAAACTCTCTCTCTCACCCCTTCACCACCTAACAGCCAATGTGAGGCGAGCATACTGGTGCAAAATGGCTGCCATTGCATCATCCAGGTGGATGTTGAACATTGATTCTGGTTAAAGTGGTTCTCCATTGTCTTTGTAAAAAAATAAGAGTAGGTTAAAAAAGTGCTGTTTGAATGCAATTCCTTATTATTATTAATTATCGTATCTCTCTGCATGGCTGTGAGCTTACCTTTGAAACTGTATGCCTGACGTCAATAGTAGGCACTAACATCCTGACAATATACACAGCATGCCACATAGTGCAGAGCTGGCACAAGTCTCATAGACCTCAAACGCCTGTTGTTTAATCTGAAAGTTGAGTGACAGTTTATATAGTGCCTTTCAAGATGTCCCAAAGGTTGTCACAACTAAACCTTAGGTGGAGACCCCCAAAGAGTCAGCAGTTTTGCAGTATCTGGCCTGAACCACTGTGCCACCTGTGTGTGTGTGTGTTTCATTGTGCTGTAACCATATTTACACTTTATAGCTCCTCATGGTGGTTCATAGAGCAACTTGTATGAAATAAAGATTAATAAAGATAGCATTGTGGAAGGCACTATATAACATAAATATAAAAATGCATTTGATTCATGTAGCACCTTTCCATTACTCAAAGTGGCTAACGGACAGATGTTGGCTTTCCTTTTCACATACTTGCGAGGTGACCTATGGCCCCGGCTGAGTTTCTAGCCACAGGGAGTACCCGCCGCATTTTATTCGGAAGCCTCGTTTTTAAATTCCAGACTAATTTAGTGTCCCCTCACCCCTCCATCTACTACTTGCCCTCTGACCCTGTGCTCTTTGGCCCAACCCGAGCATTCCCCCTCCCCCTCCCCAAATGGATTACAGAAGGGTCTTTTTTGTTTCCTTTTTTTCCCTCGTGACTTCCACATTTGAGGAGAGAGAATGACAGGTTACCGAAATTTATAAAGAGAGAGAGAGGAAAAAAAAAAAAAAGAAAGAAAGAAAGAAAGCGTTCTCACAAGCCACTCTAAAAATAGCCGGCCGGCATTGCTCGTCCCTTTTGTTTATTTTGCTGTATTGCGATGGAGATAGACCAGTGGAAATCAAGAGCGTTCTTTCTTTCCCTGCAGGGGGGCTCAATTTCTTTGGGACTCCTGGGAGACTTTCCTTCCCGATGAGAGGCGGGGGTCACTTTTGAATGGCCGACTCTCTTTGTTCTCCTTGTGTGAGCTCTCCCTCTCCCTCTATCCCCTATCATTAGCCTTTTCTCTATGGCGTTGTGAAACTTCTCTTCTCACCGTTCCATGCAGTGTTCACATAGTGCCGGTTCATCTTCAAACACTCGACCAGAGCGTAGCTACTCATACAATGCATGTGAGGGGCATCCCGTGCTGCCCAGGTGTGAGCCCTCCGGACTCGGACCATGTGGCATCCTGTGCTCGGTGAGCTCTGGTTTTAATTCACGCGGCGGGTGGAGGCCAAGAGGCGGACCCCTCCCCCCTCACTTACTCCCCGAAGACTCTTGGAGGAAACTGTTTGGCCTGGAGAAGCAAGGAGGAAGTGTGTAGGGGGGAGATAGGAATCCTGGAATGGGAAAAAAAAACAGCCGAGGCTGTGATTACTGTTCCGCGCAGACAGCGTCTTCAGAGGAAGGCAGGCCTCCAAACTCCTAACAAGCTAATCGTGAGGAAGGAGCAAAAGGTTTTTAGAGTCTGGGACAAGGGCCTGAGGTCGCGCTGGCAGGCCACTCGGGACATGGTGGGGGAGGTGGCATTGATCACTTTGCTAGGTCACTGTCATTGTGAGTGTGACCCCATTAATAAAGCAAGAGACTTGATGAATAGGGTTGGAAAGGAATACTCCTGTACCATCCATTCACCACACAGTGGTTTATTATTATTAGTTATTATTTGGCTGATGCCTTCATCCAAGGAGACTTTCTTACATTTCTTTTGTTATTCCATTTGGAGCCCAGGCAGGTGAAAGGACTTAGAACATTAGAACACTCTAGATGAGAACAGGCCACTCAGCCCAACAAAGCTGGCCACTCCTGTCCACTCATTTCTTCCAAAAAAAGTTGAGTTTTGAAAGTCCCTAACGTCTTACTGTCTACCACACTACTCGGTCTCTTATTCCAAGTGTCTATCGTTCTTTGTGTAAAGAAAAACTTCCTAATGTTTGTGCGAAATTTACCCTTAACAAGTTTCCAACTGTGTCCCTGTGTTCTTGATGAACTCATTTTAAAATACAAGTCTCGATCCACTGGACTAATTCCCTTCATAATTTTAAACACTTCAGTCAGGTCAACTCTTAATCTTCTTTTGTTTAAACTGTAAAGGCTCAGCTCTTTTAGTCTTTCCTCCTAACTCATCCCCTGTAGCCCTGAATCAGCCCAGTCGCTCTTCTCTGGACCTTTTCTAGTGCTGTTATGTCCTTTTTGTAGCCTGGAGACCAAAACTGCACACAGGACTCCAGGCCTCCAGGCCTCACCAGTGTGTTATGAAGCTTGAGGAGAACCTCCTGTGACTTGTGCTCCATGCATCAAGGTGCTATATAATTATGTTAGCCTTCTTAAATGGCTTCTGAACACTGACTGGAAGTCAATAGCTTAGAGTCCACAACGACTCCTAAATCCTTCTCATAAGTTGGAGTTTTGATATTCCGACTGCCCATTGGGTATTCATACCTATCATTTATACTTTCTACGTGTAATACTTTACATTTACTGATATTAAACTTTATCTGCCACAAATCTGCCCAAGAATGTCTGCTAGCCGAGTCCTTCTGTAATGATATAACGGATTCCAAATTATCTGCTAATCCACCTATCTTGGTATCATCTGCAAACTTAACCAGCTTGTTACTTATATTCCTATCTAAATCATTTATATATATTAAAAATAGCAGTGGCCCTATCACTGATCCCTGTGGAACACCACTCTTAACATCGGCCAATTCTGAAGAGCTTGTTCATTGTCATGCAGTCAATATTTTTGCATGCGCTTTAATAACCCGCTTCCTGGTTTCTATAATTCCACGTAACCCCTTACTCTGTTTATTGGCCTCCAAATAACCAGTGTCAGGCACGTGTGATTTGGGGGCATCCTCAAGCCTCTATACAAGTAAGTAATACCACCCCGAGCAGAAAAGGGGCGCTCTTAGTAACACAATATCCTGTTTCCATCTGCAGTTCAGGGGAATGGAGGACGAATGATGTCACTTCTGGGACCAGGCTGCAAAGACATTCCTCTTCTGGGAATCAGCACTTGATTGACAACCAGGACCAGAATGACGGTGTCAGTTAGTTGACTACCGCTTCTGAGAACGATTAACTCAGGAGCTTTTCATTCTTTTCTCGTTTTTAGCTCCCTCATGTGCTGTTTATTTTGTCCACTTTTCCTTCATATCCTTGGGATTAAATGGGGGCCCGACACAGAAAAAACGGCGTCATTTATATTCTTCTGTCGTAAACGCTACATGCACCTCCAAGCTATGTTGACTGTTCATAGAGGCATGTTTCTCGCGGAGGTGAATCGCCATATTCAGCGTGTAAAACGGTTTGCGAGGGGTATCCCATGGGATCCTTAAAACAATCCTTTACAATTGAGGTTAAAACACAATGAAGTAAGCAGTCTTTAAAAACCAAGTTTTCGGTTATGACGCACGACCGCATGCACCATAGCAAACTGTTTTACACGCTACATACAGCAATTTGCATCCGCGACAAACATGCGTCTTCTTAGATGCTCTTGCAGGAACACGGAAAGTCCACGTGAGTCACAGGTTCATGTGGACTGCGCAAAGATGGCAACGACTCAAGTGACGAGTTGGAGGTGGGCACATGAGCGATGGCGGTTCGCCAGTTTTCAGTCAAAGACGATTGTGTGTTGGTTCGTTCCGTGCATTGTTACAATGGTGCTTTTCTTGCTGATTTATTACATTGCCGATTTTTCAAATGTTAGTTTTCTCCGAGCTTTCCTAGATGAACAGTTTCCTGGAAAGTGGATTGGTCGTCGTGGGCCAGTTGAATGGCCCCCAAGGTCTCCCGATCTGACCCCCTTAGACTTTTATCTTTGGGGTCATCTGAAGGCAATTGTCTATGCTGTGAAGATACGAGATGTGCAGCACCTGAAACTACGGATACTGAAAGCCTGTGCTAGCATTTCTCCTGCGGTGTTGCTATCGATGTGTGAATAGTGGGAGAAGAGGGTTGCATTGACAATCCAACACAATGGGCAGCACATTGAACACATTTTATAAGTGGTCAGAAACTTGTAAATAACTCATGAAACAATAAAGTTACGTTAAAACCAAGCACACCATTGTTTTTCTTGTGAAATTCCCAATAAGTTTGATGTGTCACATGACCCTCTTCCTATTGAAAAAACAAAAGTTGGATCCAAAATGGCCGACTTCCAAATGGCCACCATAGTCACCACCCATCTTGAAAAGTTTCCCCCTCACATATACTAATGTGCCACAAACAGGAAGTTAATATCACCAACCATTCCCATTTTATTAAGGTGTATCCATATAAATGGCCCACCCTGTACTATAATATAGTCCTGCAGTAGACATGCTTCCTATCCAGGGATGTTTTCTGCTTTCCTCTTAGTGCTGTCTTGTGTCCCACAGTTGGCTTAAACGGGTCTGAAAATGTCACATTATGGTGTGTTGTTGTTATATTGTACCATGTCATGTCACATTATATTATGTTATTGCTATATTTTATCATGTTATGTTATTTCATGTTGTTGTTTTATTGTACCATGTCATGTTATATTAAAGTTGTTATTGTATTGTGTCATATCACATTATGTAATATTATTGTTATATTGTATCATGTCATGTTGTTGTTATATTGCATTGTAATGTCAAGTTCTGTTCTGTTCTGTTGTTATTATTTTGTATCATGTCATTCCATGTTATGTCAAATTATGTTATTATTATATTGTATACTGCCATGTCATGTCACATTATGTTATTTTACTTTATTATTATATCGTATCGTTTATGCATTTATGTTGTTGTTTTACTGTATCATGTTGTGTTATGTTGTTGTTATATTGTATTGTGTCATATTATGTCATGTTATGTTATTTTGTTCTTTTACTGTAGTATATATTATTTCATTTTGTTGTTATAATTTATCATGTTATGTTATGTTATGTTATGTTATGTTATGTTATGTTATGTTATGTTATGTTATGTTATGTTATGTTCAATATGTTGGCACACTAGTTAGTGCCGCTGCCTTATGTAATCACCATCCTGTGCTCAAATCCTATGTCTGGACACTGTCCATGTGCTATCTGCATGTCCTCCCTCTACTAGTGTGGCTTCTGACAATCCCTTTCTGGGTTACAGAAGAGCCAGAGTCTAATTTGGCCATATAAGATTTAAAGTACAAGCCAGTCCTGGTTAGGATTTCAGTCCAGGGGTTTGTGAGTGTGCCCCGCAAATGACTGGTAATGAGGAGAAGTTCAAAAGCAATTATTTGACCATCAGCAGGCTGGCAAGCCCTTAATAGAGTGCTGCTTTGAGATAACTCACTGGAGGAGACTGCAACGTAGAAAGCTTGACTGGGAAAGCGGCAGGTTTCTGATTGTGAAAAGACCTACTCCATCCAAAGGCCTTTCTGGCGTCTGAGACTACAGTGACGCAAGCCAAAGATAAGTTCACTGTTGTGGTCAAGCAAAATGATAACACAAAAGCAAAGTACAGAAACATCAAGATTGGCCACAAAATCAAATTCCTCAATAACTCCCAGAACAGGCTGCAGCTAAAACAGGCAAGGGAACAGGAAAGAGCGAGGCAGCAAACTAAAAGAGCGAGGCAGCAAACTGAAAGCTCTAATGCACATCTATGGATCAGAAATGGATCACTAACTGCCAGCAAATCTGTGGACTCAAAGTAGAAACAGAAGCTATGAGTTCAGACCAGGAACACACAGCATGCGTCCGATGGTTCAGTCAGTCTATCTTGGATGGGTGAGGTATAAGGCAGGAGTTCTCTTAGATATGGTGCCAGGCTATGGTCACTCACAAAGGGTCAGATTTGGGGATGAATACTAACCTGACCTGCATGTCTTTGGGGTGTGGAGTGGAAACTAGAAACCTCTTAGGATGTGGGCTGGATTTGAACCTATACCTCGTAAAGAAAAGACATGCAGAAAGGAATCAACTGCCATTGAAATGAGTAAAATATCACTGGCTGCTGCACCTACTGAAGACCGGAATGGACATCATAAATTAGGTAGCTGGACATGTTGAACAAGATGTGGGGGAGTCAGTCATCCAATACCCATTAGATGGAATGACAACAGAAATGGAAATGCCATAAGCCGTGAAATGTCGTTAAACATATTATTAGTTCAAACGGGCCAGTCATCACAGTCCATTTAGGTTAACAAGAACAGTCCAAAGTTTGACATTGATCATGATCGTTGACTGATAATGGCAAATAGAGATGTTCAAAAGTTTAAAACCTAAGGATAGAGAGAATAAATCAATTAATCAGTAAATGGACATGAACCAGTGATCCTCAACTAGAGAAAGCATCAAGATCACAACCAGCAAGAACATCGAGCACTTTAGAAACAGGAGGCAACACAAGGACAGAGAATGAAGAAAGCGTGACTTTTCAGAAAAAAATCTCAGAGGCTCTGGCATTGATAATAGTAACATTATGATGTACAAGAAAATAAGAAGGTAACCTTCTTACATGTGGTTTGTGGCAAAGGTAGCATCCTAATTACAGTGCCACGTTTAAAGTCACGGAGCTCCTCAGTATGACCCATTCTACTGTCAATGTCAGTCAATAGGGATTGCAGTGCTGTGCACTTGAGATTTTGCACCTGTTAACAATGAAACATCTGAACTCAATAATTTGAAGGGTTGTCCACATACTTTTGGCCATGTAGTCCATCAATGGGTCCAACTAGGCTACAGAGTTCATTAACACATATTTGAGGAGAGCTGTTTTACTGTTGCTGGTTAGTGGTTCCTGAAAGTGGGATCCATCCATTACTGTGTGCCCATCATTACCAGGGTTGTCTTAAGAAATGTGAGAGCAGCACCAGGCACCTCTCAGGAATCCAACAGTAAAGGAATGGAAGAACTCTGCAAGTAACCTAAGCAGCCTTCCCTGCAACTCTAAGATGTGCACACTATGGTAATGCAGCAGGTTGATCACCCTGAGACCTGTGGACCCTTACAGTACCTAAGAATTCTGCCTACTAAGCTTCAAACAACCTTCAACTTAGCAAACATCATCCATCTAACATTTAGTGGAGGTCTACCACATTACTTGGTAATTTATTGCACATTCTCATTATAATGGTTGGGTGGAATTTGCCCTTAAAAAGTTTCCATGTGGTTCTTGCCAAGTTCTGAAAAAATTACAATTAGGATTTTATTTCTTTTCATTTTGAGATAATTTAGAACATCATTTTCTCCTGAGAGACCTGGGTTCACTTCCCAGGTCCTCCCTGCGTGGAGTTTGCATGTTCTCCCCGTGTCTATGTGGGTTTCCTCCGGGTGCTCCGGTTTCTTCCCACAGTCCAAAGACATGCAGGTTAAGTGCATTGGCGATTCTAAATTGTCCCTAGTGTGTGCTTGGTGTGAGGGTGTGTGTGTGCCCTGCCCGGGGATTTGTTCCTGCCTTGTGCCTGTGTTGGCTGGGATTGGGTCCAGCAGACTCTCGTGACCCCGTGTTAGGATGTAGAGGGTTGAATAATTTATGAACCCATTTATGAACAACGTTCCTGTGTGATGGAGACCACTTGTCACCTTGGCTCTAGCAGCCTGGATATCAGAAAAGATTTCCCCAAAAAAGTGTGACCTTTGAATTTCTTATATAGATGAAGGACAGGCATTATATTACATAGATAGATAGATAGATAGATAGATAGATAGATAGATAGATAGATAGATAGATAGATAGATAGATAGATAGATAGATATGAATGGCACTATATAATGAATAGATAGATAGATAGATAGATAGATAGATAGATAGATAGATAGATAGATAGATAGATAGATAGATAGATAGATAGATAGATAGATAGATAGATAGATAGATAGATAGATAATACATTTTATTTATATAGAGCCTTTCCCATGCTCAAGGTACTTCACAGAGTTTAAGAAAGAACGGTAGGGTATACAGTACATAGCATTGTACTAAACCAGATAAATAAATAAAGAAGAGTAAGATAGTGAATTCAGACAGAAGCCTAACAGACAACAGAATTGATAGTCTAGCACACACACAGGTTACATGAGCATCTTGACAGAGAGGTAAATTAAGAAAAAGGGTAATAAAGTCAAATAGAGCTAAAAGCCTTCCTGAACAGATGAGTTTGGAGTTGTTTTTTAAAATAATTCATGAAGTCAGCTGACCTGATTAATTTCGGTAGGCCATTCCAGAGTCTGGGCGCTATACAGCGGAAGGCCCTGTCACCCATAGAGTGTAGATCAGTGTGGGGTACAACAAGATAGCCTGAATCAGAGGACCTTAGTGGGCGGGCAGACACACAGTGATGGAGAATGTCACTAATGTAGTTTGGTGCAAGGTTGTTTAAGGCTTAGTACTGTAGGTTATTAGTAGGTAGGTAGATAGATAGATAGATAGATAGATAGATAGATAGATAGATAGATAGATAGATAGATAGATAGATAGATAGATAGATAGATAGATAGAAACAATATTAAATTAAAGGGTGATAAAAATGCAGGTATAACAGACAATAACTTTGTATAATGTTAACGTTTCCCGGGTGAAATTGAAGAGTCACATAGTGTGGGGTCTCCTCAGTCTGTCAGTGGAGCAGGACGGTGACAGCAGTCTGTCGCTGAAGCTGCTCCTCTGTCTGGAGATGATCCTGTTCAGTGGATGCAGTAGATTCTCCATGATTGATAGGAGTCTGCTCAGTGCCCGTTGCTCTGCCACAGATGTCAAACTGTCCAGCTCTGTGCCTACAATAGAGCCTGCCTTCCTCACCAGTTTGTCCAGGTGTGAGACATCCTTCTTCTTTATGCTGCCTCCCCAGCACACCACTGCGTAGAAGAGGGCGCTCACCACAACCGTCTGATAGAACATCTGCAGCATCTTATTGCAGATGTTGAAGGACGCCAGTCTTCTAAGGAAGTATAGTCGGCTCTGTCCTTTCTTGCACAGAGCATCAGTATTGGCAGTCCAGTCCAATTTATCATCCAGCTGCACTCCCAGATATGTATAGGTCTGCACCCTCTGCACAGTCACCTCTGATGATCACAGAGTCCATGAGGGGCCTGGGCCTCCTAAAATCCACCACCAGCTCCTTGGTTTTGCTGGTGTTCAGCTGTAGGTGGTTTCAGTCGCACCATTTAACAATATTAATGATATTAGGGAGGCTAAAAGACGGTTAGAGAGGAATATAGCAGATAAGGCGAAAGACGACCCTAAGAGATTCTTTTAGTATTTTAGTAGTAAAAGAACAGTCACGGAGGAGGTGAAGTGCATCAGGAATAGTAAAGAGGAATTAAAAACACAGACAGTGAAATAGCAGATTCTCTAAACTAGCATTTTTCTGAGGTCTTCACAAGTGAGGAAGTGGATAACCTCTCAGTGGTAACAGGGATTACTAAGGAGATACTGAGGGATTTAGAAATTGAAGAGAGAAGAGCTGCTAAAATCAAACGAATCACAAGGACCAGATAATATTTACCCTTCAGTTTTTAAGGAGGTTAGCAAGTACAAATTTAAGCCCTTGACACATATTTTTAGGACGTCACTGCACACTGGGGGAATTCCAAAGGACTGGAAAATATCAAATATTATTCTGTAATATAAAAGGGTGACTGAGCAGATCCAAGCAACTAAAGGCCAGTAAGCTCAACGTGCAACACAGGAAAATTAATGGAAGGAATTATTAAGGATAAGATTGAGCAACACATGGCAAGAACAGGAGTTTAACTGAACAGTCAGCATGGGGTCAGAAGAGGGAGGTCGTGTTTTATCAACATGCTGGAATTCTATGAGGAAGGAAACAAAAGGAGACGATCAAAGTGGAGCAGGTGATATTATTTATCTTGGCTTTCAGAAAGCATTTGATAAGGAGCTAAACTAAACTAAAGAGGTGCAAGTTCAGGGTGTTGTGTGCAGATGGGTGCAGAATTGGCTCAGGCACAGGAAGAAGAGAGTTATGGTGCAAGGAACCTCATCAGGATTGGCTGATGTTAAGAGCGGTGTCCAGCAGGGGTCAGTGCTGGGGTCGCTGCTACTTTTAACTCTTTGAGGGCTGAATAATTTTTCAGAAAATAGTTCCTGAAAAGCAATGGCTTCACACAGAAATCAAGATTAAACGTCTGTTGCTGTTTGCTGTGGCAGCCAGTTTGACAAGAATGTGCAACAGGCTTGCCGCCAAGCTGTCTTCACGTGGCTGAGGTAGTCTCTAACTCTTATCCTTGTTAAGTGGCACTCCTCCCTGGTGAACATTACCTTTGGCGTATCAGCTACATGAACCTGTTCAACACCATGATTAGCTGGGGACCAGTCAACTAAAGCTGGAACCTCGCATTCGTTTTCGATCACTTGTATCAAAATTGGAGTCCGACAAGTCATAGTCCAGTTCAGAGATAATAGACAAAACGTCGTCCATGCAGTAGTTTGCTTAATGCAATCACTTTGATCACTCGTCAGCTGTCACTGCCATTTTTCCTTTTGTTTGCGCCTTGCTACTCACGGGAGCACAAGAAATCTTGGTCAAACCAATGAAGCTAACTTTCCTTCGAGCAACGAGAGTCCAACTAAAACATAACAGTTGGCTTTTTCCACAGTATTCAGTTGATTACCATTGGCAAAAGTTGATATCAGCCCTGAAAGAGTTAATATAGAGAAATGAATTGGGTAGGAATAAGTAAGTAACAGCCTGCAGATGATACCAAACTAGGTGGATTGATAGATACAGTATATACTCTCAGATAAGTTCTCCCGCGGATAAGTCGGACTTGATTTTACAGTATAATTTGTGGTATTTTATAATGTCGGTCTTATAGGTCGAATGTGGAAAACTCACACTATTGGTATAAGGGATTATGATATGCTAACTGGTGTATCTTCTGGATTTTTTTATTAAAAAGGACATAAGGAAATTGCAAAGGTCAGTTGAGTAAAGGTGAGAAGGTAAACAATCTGGGGGTATTATTAAGCAGTGAAAACAATGGCTTGGTGTTGCCTTCATTGAAAGAAATAATGTGAGTAGAACAGCTAGATTTAGTTTGGGCAATACAGTCCTTGTAATAAAGTATATGCTTTTTGCACATCTCTCTGTGAGCAAAGAGTCTAGTTTTTTATGCAGCCGTTCAAGTTGCCATCCTTTGGCTTTCAAAAGCTGAAGTTCAGGCCTGAACCAGGGAGCAGAAAAGGAGAAAGAAACGGATCTAGTTATTAATTGAGCGACAGAGTTAGGAATAGCATAAGTCCAGTGTTAAAGTGTGAGACCAGTTCTTCAGGAGTGGATAAATTATGAATATCCATAAGAGAATCAATACTAGAGAAAAGAATCCAAGTTAATATTCTTAATTTAATAATATTATATTTCCTTTTAGGTCAGCAGGGTCAAGCACCTGGTAAGCAAGCGATTCAAGCAGCGAGAGTGGATGCCACCCAGACCTGTGAGAAGACATCCGTGGAGAGGCAGACACTTATGGGTAACACCAACAAAAAGGAGGCAGCATGGTAGGTCATAGAGCAGCAGTACAAGAATTGCCTTGCAACATGAAAAGAGAGTCTAGGGAGCAATACACGTTTGGCAGATTGCTGATTGTGCTGCCTTTTTGTTGTCTATCTTAGGGTGCCTTCTAGAAGCATAAAAGCAGAAGTAGAACAGACAATTAAATTAAGAAGATGCTTTCCATGTTTAGGTCTACTAACTTGCTATTTCAGTCTGTATATCAGCTGTTCTTTGTTTCACCCTGGGTCTTTACAGCATTTATCATATGAGTGAGTACCTGTAGAAAAAAATAATGTTATAATTGTAACATGAAATTTATAGTAGTAAGAGGGTGTTGGTCATAGGTGGTCCTCCATAACTTTGACTTTGACTTTTGACTCTGTCCCAAATAGTCTGAGAACCACATGTCTGGTCATTTGGTCAATAGTACTGTCTAGACAGAATGCAAAGAAGATCCACTCCCAGTCCATTAGGGAACAGCACTGAGCTGTCTCACAGGTTCCAGTCCAACAAAGGTGCACCTGGCCCTTTAAGTTTACGGCGACGTGACTCCCAGGGTCAGTGATGACTCTGCACCATTGGTTGGCCAAATGGCTATAAGCTGAGAAGGTTGTCAAGGGCTACATTTTAAAAGAAGCCTCCTTCCCTCAGCTAGGTCAAGTGAAGGCATGGGAAGTGGAGAAAGAGGAGAGAAGTCTGTCCATATCATTGGTGACACAGGAGAGAGGAGGAGGAAAATAGGTCAAGGTCAGAATATTGTGTATTGTGGAGACGGGCCCTGAACTGGCAAGTGTTTATTGATTTATCTTCATGTAAATCGTGCCCCTTTGTTTTATAAATATAAAACGTATTGTGACAGGACTGGGTGTTGCCTGTGGGTCATTTTAGGAGAGGGGGTTGGCTCGAGAGTACCCCCACTGGTCACAATGGAGAACATCGAGGCGATCACCTTTTATGTAATGTTCAATTTTCTATGATGATGTTGCAGATGGAGGTCAGTAAACATGGGATGCTTCTGTCTTGCCTCCTGAATTAATTGAGAAGAGTTAAATGAATTCTTTGTCAGGAGTAAGGCTATGGGTGTGTGTTAATGGTGGCGTTTGGAAATGATTATGGAACTGGCTTTGAGATTATTTTACCATTTAAATGCCTTTCTATGTTCTTACATAAACATATGCTCACAAAGAATGACATCTCTATCTATCTATCTATCTATCTATCTATCTATCTATCTATCTATCTATCTATCTATCTATCTATCTACTAATAACCTACAGTACTAAGCCTTAAACGACCTTGTATCAAACTACATCAGTGACATTCTCCATCACTGTGTGTCTGCCCGCCCACTATGGTCCTCTGATTCTGGCTATCTTGTTGTACCCCACACTGATCTACACTCCATGGGTGACAGGGCCTTCCGCTGTATAGCGCCCAGACTCTAGAATGACCTACCGAAATTAATCAGGTCAGCTGACTCCATGAATTATTTTAAAAAACAACTCCAAACTCATCTGTTCAGGAAGGCTGTTAGCTCTATTTGACTTTATTACCCTTTTTCTTAGTTTACCTCTCTGTCAAGATGCTCATGTAACCTGTGTGTGTGCTAGACTATCAATTCTGTTGTCTGTTAGGCTTCTGTCTGAATTCACTATCTTACTCTTCTTTATTTATTTATCTGGTTTAGTACAATGCTATGTACTGTATACCCTACCGTTCTTTCTTAAACTCTGTGAAGTACCTTGAGCATGGGAAAGGCTCTATATAAATAAAATGTATTATCTATCTATCTATCTATCTATCTATCTATCTATCTATCTATCTATCTATCTATCTATCTATCTATCTATCTATCTATCTATCTATCTATCTATCTATCTATCTATCTATCTGTTATATAGTGCCTTTCCTATCTATCTATCTATCTATCTATCTATCTATCTATCTATCTATCTATCTATCTATCTATCTATCTATGTAATATAATGCCTGTCCTTCATCTATATAAGAAATTCAAAGGTCACACTTTTTTGGGGAAATCTTTTCTGATATCCAGGCTGCTAGAGCCAAGGTGACAAGTGGTCTCCATCACACAGGAACGTTGTTCATAAATGCTAGAGACGTGTCCACATACACCATCTCCTTCGTAGGAAAGCTCACTACATGCCAGCTCAGCCTATTGCTCCAGTATTCCCATTTGTTTTTTGGAGCTCCAGACATTTGTTCCTAATGCGAATTTCCTTGTGTAAATCATTTCCCAGCTGTCTTCATTCAGAAGGCGGAAGCTTATATCTCATACAAACACAAACTCGAGGCCATGTTAACAGAATTAGTACACTGCTGATCCATAACTTTACTGCAGGTGCCCTAAACAAGAACGTCCTGGAATTTACAGGGAAACAAAGGTCTATTTTTGTGCCAGACTAAGAATCAGAACCCAAACAAGTGTAGACTTATGGTTGCTGTCTGCGCAGAACATCAAGAAGGTTAATCTGTGTAGCATAGAAATCCAATAGAAGCAAAAGGTATGGAGAGAAATGTGAAATTTAAAGTGATCTGTGTCCTCTGAAGTAAAGCCTTAACAAGCCAAGAGCTGGAAGGATCCATTTGTAGAGAAGTAAATCAAGAGGATGCTAATCGCTAATAAGATGAAACACCAAGGAGGTCAGCATTTTGAATTCAAGTAACTACTGGACACTGCGAGCGCAATGAATGGGTACAGGGGTGGTCAACTTTCAACATTTCAGAGGGTCCAGATGGCATGAAAATTTACCTATCAATTACTAAGTTTAAAAAGTATCAGGCACTAAAAGGAAAAAATCTTGGATGCACAGGTATTAAGGACACAAAAGTCCTTCAGAACTGCATTGCAATTGAGTAAATCTACAGAATAATGAGAACTAAGGGGATCAGATTGTGATAAACAAGAAAGAAAAGTCAGACTACATAAGGTGACTGTTATTCTGCCCAGAGGGCAAGAGAAAATTAAAATGACTGGAAGAAAAGATGCAGAGAAAAGGTATAAATGAAGCAAGGGTCTGAACCAGGAGAGTTAAAAACTACGAGTCAAGAATAAGTTCAAACAGGACTGCAGAGACCAAAATTAGTAAGTATACAAACAAAAAATGACAAAATACAAGTGCAAGAGTGGTTTTGGAATCCAAGTAGTCAGATAACGTAGTGAATCTAAACTGACCCTTTAATCCTGATGAGGAATGATTGACAGGATAGCAACCTCTGAAGCCACACCCCTTACCGGGCGTAATCTGGCCATTAGCACAGCTGAGCAAAACACAAAATGGCGGCGGAAAAGGACCCAAACCAAAAATGAACTTAAGACAGAGCACTGAATGCAAAACCAAATGATGTTATAAGATTCCTCAGTGTTGAAAACCACATTAACGATATGCAGCTCGATATTAGAACCAGAAATTTACAAAATGTCTCAGGACCCTCATAAGTGTCATGAGGATAAAAATGTGTTTTTTAAGTTTGTTAAGACTCATAACATTTCAATTGTGTGTTTTTGTTTTGGGATTATTTAGGTAAGATGTAACTTTTAGTGAATAAACTGTGTATTTAAACTGGAGTTTAGCAAAAAGGCAAAATGCGGGCATAGGACTGATAGTCTTGACAGGCAGGCAGTGGGCTCACAAATCACAAGGACTAATGACATCAGGGGACCAGGGGAGAGGCTGCAAGACAAGGACCAGCTGGAGAAGTCAGATTTTATAGGCTATTGTTGACTATGTCCGAGGTCACTTTAGAAGAGGAGAAAAGGTTGCAATTAAATCTGTTCTTCTTTTGAACAATTTGTTTAAACAGAGTGTTGAATTGTGGGATACATTTATACAAATAGGCAAGAATTCTGGGAAAATTGTGCAAATATAAACCAAATGTTATAAACAAGTGTTATTATTTATTAGAACGTGTAGGTTTAAAATAAGATAAACTATCCAGGGTGTATGTACCAGTAAGAAGATGTAAAATAAGGCTTGGGTTACTTTGTTGTTTAACTTGTATCTCAAAATTAGTTTAAAATAACTTCATAGGCAGGTAGTGAGACCAAGGGAAATTCTCAGTCGTATGGTTTTTGATTGATATCACTTACTAACAATAGCCATTCATGCTAAGTGAAGTTACCTTTAAGAGCTTGACGCAGATGTTATACAGAGTTAGAGAGAGGCTTTTTATTTGAGAGACGTTGTGAAACCAGTTTTGAAGATGCAATGAAACATCAAGCTGTCAGAGCATGAAAGTACAGTTCTTCTTCTTTCGGCTGTTCCTGTTAGGGGTCGCCACTGCAGATTATCCTTTTTCCATATCGTCCTGTCCTCTCCATCTTGTTCTGTCACCCCCATCACCTGCATGTCCTCTCTCACCTCATCCATAAACCTTCTCTTAGGCCTTCCTCTTTTCCTCTTCTCTGGCAGCTCTATCCTTAGCACCCTTCTCCCAATATACCCAGCATCTCTCCTTTGCACATGTGCAAACCAACGCAATCTCACCACTCTGACTTTGTCTTCCAACTGTCCAACCCGAACTGACCCTTTAATGTACTCATTTCTAATGCTGTCTTGAGGATGAAAGTACAGCGCCAAGTACAACATGAGAATGTGGAGAAGAGGAGAAAAGCTGTATAGTGGGACATGCTTTTAAGGAATGCCTTAGTTGGAGGAACTGATATCTTTAATTTACATAGACATCTCCCTTTTGTCTATAAAGACATTAATTTCAAACATTCAGCTTGTATGTTTTCTTCTGCTTTGATGTCTAGTATTTGATACCTGTGTTTTCTGAAAATAAATATATATATATATATATTGTGAACCTCGTACCTGGGCACGGATAGACGCAGAGGTCAAAAGTCCAAAAACACAGACACTTTATTACCCAATACCCGATGACACAGCAAACAGTGCACAATTCACCAACAAAGTTCTCTTTCTCTCGCTTCTTTTTCAGCCTCAACTCCCCTCCCTCAAGCTCCATTCTCTGCCTCCCGACTCTGGCTCCTTGAGTGGTGTGTGTCGGTGATAATTGACTTAAATTAGGCTGCACTTCCGGGTGTGGCTGCATTCTAGCCCACACAGGCTCGTTAAGCCGTGCAGCTCCTCTTCTAGCAGCACTTCTGGATGTAGCAGAAGCGCAGCATATCCCAGTTCTGGAGCTGCCCAGGCGTCCTCTGGCAGTGGCCACGTCGCTCCACAGGGTTGGACTCCCTAGGTCTGTGGTCCCAATACAATCCAGGGTGGCTGACCTCTTACTTTCCAGGGAAGATACTGTCCTTCTCCTAGTCCTTTCCTTCTCACGGCATCCCGGTGGGGCAAGGTCCCTGGACATCTGTCACAATATTAATATATATATTGTCACACACTTGTGCATGGGAAGCAGCTAGAAGGACCAAAAAAAGGTTATTCCATGCCAGGCCAGTGGGTGAGTGCAATAAATATTTCTCTTTTATCTCTACAGACCATTCATGGGAGATTCTGCCTGATTCCAACAACGTCACCTCCTGTTCCGGCCAGAAGAATGTCACTTCCGGTTCTGACTCCAAGAACATCATGTCCAGTTCCGGCGCCAAGAAAATCACTTCTGGTTCCAGCCCCAGATAATGTCATTCTCCATTTGTACTCAGTTCTGTTGATGGACCCAATCTGTACTTTTCTGTGTTATCAAATCTTCATATTTGCAATTTTATTCAAGTATACGGGTGGCCGTCCCAAATCTCCTTTTTGTGTCAAGGTCTATTCATTTCACAATATACATAAATATATATATTGTGGTGAGCGGCTGGGAGTGGTACACAGCCGGGACGCCTGGAAGGACTAGGAGAGGGACTATGCCTCCTCTGGACCTCGAGAAGGCAGCTGCCCTGGTTGGTATGGGGACCATGGGAATGGAGCATGGAAGCTCAACCCTATAGGGGCCCGTGGTCACCGCCAGGGGACTCCTGAATGCCTGAGAAGCCCTGGACGTCAGCACTTCCACCACACCCAGAGGTGCTGGCGGAAGGATTACCAGGGACACCTGGAGTGCTTCTGGGTGCTCATGTGGCACTTCCGCCACACCGGGAAATGTCGCAGGAAACTTGTCAGGAGGCACCTGGAGCATGTCCGGGTGAATATAAAAGTGGCAGCCTCCCTCCATTACAGTAGCTGGAGTCGGGTGGAAGAGGACAAAGTTAGGAGGAGATGAGTGGAGGCAGTGAAGCAAGGCTTGGACATTGAGATGCCCGGACTGAGGGTGTGTGGTGCAGGGGCACTGGGTTGTACAAGTTGACACTTGTAAATATCGTAAATATGAATAAAGCGTGTGTGATGTTTAAACCATTGGTGTCTGCCTGTCTGTGTCGAGGCTGGTCTCCACAATATATATATATATAGTCACAAGAATGACAAAGAGTCATTGCAAAGGTTTGGGGCAGCCACCCTTATAATGCTTCCTGGCTGCAAAATTGGTTAATTTGAACAGACATATTCACAGGTATGAGTCCAAAACAGAACTAACTTGCTGCCTTAAAATGGAAGCTTTTAAATACAAGCATAGGAAGTGATGTAATCAGGGCCGTGACCGGAAGTGACGTCATTGGCGCCACCAGAACCGGGAGTGACGTCATCAGTGCCGTCGGAACTGGGTGGGATTTTCCAACAATAGTCTGTAAAGGAATTAGAGAGACAATTAGTGCACCCTGCCACCCCCTGGTCAGGCATGGAATTGCTATTATTCAGGCCCTTAAGTTGTCTCCTAATCTTACGTGTGTGACAACATATATATATATATATATAGTATAATAGTATAAGTAACAACTGAGAAACAGTTTGAGTATCATGTTATTGAAACCGCCTTGTTCAGGTGATGAGTATATCTTCAGGTTCCAATTGTGCTCGTTCGAGTGATTTGTTGTTTGCTCAGCTCTTTCAGAGGTAGCATTCTTGATGCCAAAGCATATTGGTAACCTGGCAGTAGGTTCTCCTAGCCTTTGTTAAGAGTTTTTGTAAAGCCCTTTCAAAGGTGACTGACTGTCTGGGAGTGGAGCACCACATCCATGATTCCCAGCAGAGTGTAACTGATGTGGCTCCTGGCCTTTGCTAAGTTAATTTGAAGTGTGGTAGCCCTCTCAGAGGTAACGATTTGGAAGATGTAGGTGTCCCAGCAGTACTGCAGCTCATGAGCGGAGAGGCCTCTGACCTCTACTAAGGCACTAAAGTTGAGGTAGCCAGCATCGGCTATTGTTAATGTGTTGCAGACCTCTGTTTCAGAATAAAGTGCCACTGAGCCTATACTGCAGTGCATTATGGGTCATGTGGACTGTGTTAGTGCCTGTGATTAGAATGACCGATGAGTGAATGTTATATACGTAAGCATTGTGTGCATGAAAATCAAGGCTAACAGGTTGGGCGTTTTCAGACTTAACTACTCGTAGTTTAAAAATCTATAAAGAGGTTAAAGTTCCTTTTGTGAACACTTTTTATGATAAAACATTGACCTAAGCATATTAGGGTACGTTTGGTTTAACATCAGTGAGGGAAACAGACAGAATACATTTCCCTTACTCCTTTTGAAATTTGTGATTTTTGTTAAACTTTCGCCCCATTTCTGGACTGCTGCAGGTCTAAAGCCTACCCTTTGAGTTCAGGTGAGGCCGCTCGCTGGTATTGAGGCCAGTCCTGTAGGCCCAGATTGGAATTTGCGATGCCTTTAGAAGTAAAGGCAGAAAAAGTTCACAACCAAAAAGTCCCATTCTATCTTTTGCCAAAGCCCAATTTAGAGACCAAAACATATACATTTCCGTATTTCCGAAAATCAAAACGAGCATAAAGCACACCATGTGTAAATTACTTTTATCCAACCTCGGATAATTAAGAAGTCCATGACCCCTAATATTTACAGACTCTATTCAGTGACATCACAGGTTGTGACCTCCGGATGTCCTGCATAGCAACATGGCTAGCAACGGTATACAAGCGAAGTCCAAAATGGTGGGGACAATGAAAAACAAAATGATGCTGGGATAGGATTTCAAAATTAACAAACATATTCAAGCAATGTTCAAATACATTTTTAAAGAGCAGAATCAAAGTCAGCACCTGCCAAAAGCTTTACAGCAAAAAAGAAATTTCAAAAAAGTTACTTAATAAACCCCGGAACATTTTAAAAGAGGACAAGTCATAATAGAATTAGGGGAGGTCTGACCTTTTGTGTCACTTCTTTTGAGATCGGCTCCCCTTGTGGGCTGCATTGTGCCAGGATTCATTCCCATATCTGAGATACTGGTTAGCCGTAGCTCTATGCACATCTTCCCGTTACCTTCATAGAGCTCCCCCTGGATGTACCACATACCTCCACCAGCTGTTTGCCCATTTATAGTAAAAATGCCAGGTGTGGTAAATGGCCAGCATTTCAGTCCAGTCGGGATGTCCCTACAAGGAAGAAAACAGCTTTTTCAGGGCACTACATCGCCCGGAACGCTAGATGGCAGCTCCCCTGGATGGAAATGGCTCCTTGGATTCCTGCAGGGCAGCATGGGACATGAAGTCCGTATTCTCAGCCCTGTTGGGTACCATGGGTGCTGCCAGGGGGAGCTCACCAAGATCCAGGGGGAAATTATGAGGACGTCAACCCGGAAGTACTTCGGGGTCACGAGGACGGAAGCCCGCAGTACTTCCGGGATGATTGAAGAAAGAAGATGTGATGTTGACCCGGAGAAGAAATACTTATGGGTCATGAAGTATAAAAGGACTATGGGAAACCCCAACAGACTGAGCCGGAGTTGGCAGGGTGTGTGACGAAGCTGCTGAAAGTGGAGGATTGGATTATTGTTGTTATTATTATTGTTTAGCATTGAGAATTGTGGAGAGTGCGGTGCTTTGGGCACAATTATTGAAAAAAATATTAATAAAATCTTCTTGGTGTTTTTACACATGTGTCTGGGACGTCTGACAGGCAACTCACCAGGGTCCTTTCACAGAAGCAGCCATCTCTTGGTGCCCTTGGTTCTGCAGGTGGAGAATGTGTGATCACTTACACTTCATTCTTCTTCAGTTATTACTTTGACCCTAGTTTTGTCCAGGCAGTTTTTTCACTTTCTGTGTTCCTTCTCTGACAATACTCCTAATAGCTTTTTTCTGCACATTATGGGTTATCCATGCAACTATTCTTCCATCTTGGGCTATCACTCATCCTAGATATTTAAACTTATCCACTCTTTTTAATGTCTCTCCCTGCAGCCTAACTTCTTAATTGTGATCATCATTACACCTCATATATTCTGTTAATGTTGGTCTCCCGCCCAGGGTGCCCTCTGTTTCTGCCAGTTCATACCCTGACTACAAGTACCTTTTTAACATCAATAAGCATATCAGAAAACAATGAGATGACACTACAGGATGGCAAGAACTGACAGGATAAGACATTCCAGCTGTAGTATGACCAGGTATTGACTCTTATGGTCACACTAAGTTACTCTAAGTTAATTGTGAGAGCAATAAGGGACTGGGAGGCATGTGACAAAACCAGCAAAATGGAATTGAACAGGCAAGGGGTGAAACTGTGCAGACAGAAAAGAAAACTGGGATGCACTGACCAGGAGGACGGTAACACCAAAGAAACCGGGACTGCAGTTTTTTGAATCTGTGGAATAGTGAGGGCTGACAGAATCAGACGCCAACAAAGTAATTTTGCAACATACTTGGAGTGTTGAGCTCCACAAACTATAATTGCCTTTACTTTCATAGTAGCACATGGACTTATCTTGCTCAACTGAAAGAATCCTAGCCCACCTCTTTTAAGTCAGTGGGTAACTGATGTTATACACTATTTGAAATTGGCAAAGATCAAATTCTCTCTTAGAGGATTTGTGCAAAATGTTTCAAAGCATTAAAAGGAATGTTGCGATCAGACAACATGGAGGCAGCCTACAACAGTGTTTCTCAGCCTTTCTGGTGTCACAACACTCTTCTTTCCAGGTGAATGTCTTTGTGACCGATATCATGTGTGATCAACAGAACAGGAGGGGGTGAGGGATTTGAGGGGGACTCCTCAGAGTGGCAACCCAATAGTTGAGAAACACTGGCCTACAGTATATTATATGATACATGAGGATCAGACACCAAGAAGGTAGACATCTGAAATGCAAGTGGCAGCAGCATACTGAGGTCCAATGAGAAGAAGACTGACAGGATTAGACAACATACACTAAATGAAAAACAAACAAATACAAAAAGAAAGAAATGATCATTAACAACAACAACAACAACAACATTTATTTATATAGCACATTTTCATACAAACAGTAGCTCAAAGTGCTTTACATATTAAAGAATAGAAAAATGAAAGACACAATTATAAAACAAAATAAATCAACATTAATTAACATCGAATAAGAGTAAGGTTCAATGGCCAGGGGGGACAGAAAAAACAAAAAAACTCCAGACGGCTGGAGAAAAAATAAAATCTGTAGGGATTCGTTAGAATTTTGTGCTCTTCTGAGACACTCCCCAAAGGTGTTCAGTGCCAAAACGCAATCGACATGTCAACATGAACCGCAGGTTCACAACACCACCCAGGCAACCACAAGTTCACAGCCTCCCCACATAACATGTCTGTCACCCGATGGATGACCCAGGGAACATTAGAACCCGGCCACTGACCAGGCCTCGTCCCTTCTCGTTTGCTGTGTCTGTTTGTATTGAAGTGGTAGCCCCCATTTGAATAAATACCCTGACTGTTCCTGTGTTGATGGAGAATAAGGTTGGTTTTCTTGAAGCCTTTGGACTCAGCGTCTTCTCTTGGGTGCAGGACAGTGACACACGTGCCAGATTTTTCATTAACAAGAATCTTAAAATCTTCTTCCTCTTCATTGTTTCCCACTTCTATGTGGGGTCGATATGCTCGATCAACTTTCTCCAAACAGCTCGACCCAGTACCTTCTCTCTAGTCAAACCCCTTTCCTTTTACTTGATCCATCCACCTCCGCTTCGGCCTCCCTCACTTTCTCTTCCCCTGTACCTCCATTCTCATCACCCACTTGCTCACAAACTCATTGTCTCTTCTCATTACATTTCCCTACCACTTCAATCTACGTCTCCTGTAATTTCTTAGATATCTCTTCCACTTTTGTTGTACCTCTGATGGTCTATTTTCTTATTCTGTCCTTCTTTGTAACTCCACACATCCATCTCCACATTCTCATCTCTGCCACCTCTCACTTCTTCTCTTACTGTGTTCCCATTACTGCCTATGTCTCAGCTCCATACATCATTGGTGGTCTCACCAGTGTCTTAAAAACCTCACCTTTAACTTTAGCTTAATTCTCCAATCACACACTCCTCCTGAGACCTTCTTCTAATTGTTCCATTCACACTGCACTCTATGGGTTATCTCCATCTTGGGCTACCACTGATCCTCTATATTTAAACTTATCCACTCTTTTCAATGGCTCTCCCTGCAGGCTTAACTTCTAAATCCCGATTGTCATTACAACTCATGCATTTGGTTGTCTTCTTCCTATGTATCTTCAATCCTCTGTCTTTCAAAGCCCTTTTCCATTCTTCAACTTCCTCTTCACTTCCTCTTTTCTGGTGTTACACAACACAATGTCATCAGATAAAAGCCTGCATTGGGGGGATTGGTCTTTTAGCCCTTGATTCAACACATCCATAACCAGATTATAGAGGTCAGGACTTCAAAAAGACCCCTGGTGCAGACCTACTCTGACTGGGATCTTGTCTTGTTACCTCAACACCTCACTCCCTCATGCATACTCTGGACAATCCTCCCATACTTCTCCGGTCCTCCATTTCTCTCTTATGTGCCTCCAGACCTCTTGATGTGACACTCCATCGTAACCTTCTCCAAATCAATAACACCATATGCAGTCCTTTCTGTTTTTCTTGATGCTTCTCTATCAGATCTCTCAATGCAAAGACTGCATCAGTTGTTCCTCTCCTTGACATAAAACCAAACTGTTCCTCCCCTATGGTGGTCTCTTCCTAAGCCTTCTCTCTATAACCCTTTCCCAAATTTTCATTATGTGTGACATCAGCTTTATTCCTTCTTCTTATAAATCACACTGTTCCTCCACTCTTCTGGTATTGTCTATAAAATAGCTTTAAAAATAATGTATTAAACAAGCAAAAATAAAATTAAGAACACAGTAAACTCAAAACACTTCTGCAACGCCATTTTAAAATTTGAACAGGCACATACATGTTGTTGTCTTATTTTAACAGGCCATGCCATGTGTTGTGTCATTAATTCCTTCCTATTAAAGATGGCGGCATCCATACACTTGTATCCATGTGTTTGGATAATTTTTCTAAACGTGTGCCACCTTTTTGTTTTTTTGACCCTTTACCTAAAGCAGTGAAAGGCAGCCTTTTTTGAGTCCAAAAGTCCAAAAAATTTCTTTCGCTGTGCACGTGAAGGACTGCCCATAAATAAAGGCATGACGAGAATAAACTATGTATGAATTTTTCTAGATAAAGTTTAATTAAAATTACCATAAATAAAAAGTGAGTGATAATCATCGAGAATTAAATTAAAAGGAAGTATAGAATACTTGCGTCACAACATAATGTTTTTCACCACAAAGAACTGGAAAAGGTCACTGAGTTTACAAAGTTTACTGTGTTGATCAGCGGTGTCAGAGCGAAAATAAGGTTAATTTTTCCATAGTAATACTCAGACGACTAAGTGGTGAGAGCTGCAGCTACAGCGATACTCTCTCGTCGGCAAGAGCCGAAATGTAACGTTCATATTTTCTCATTCTATATTTGCTCCGCCTTCTTATATTTCCGTACAGTGAGCAAGATCTTCTAACAACGAGACTTTTTAAGTCTCATGAGATGTGTTTTTGACACCGCTGGTGTTGATATTATGATGAATGGTGAACAGCGAAAATTTTAACTTGCATTCAAAATAAATACATTTGTTTATTCAACAATCGGATTAACAGTTATCTGTTTTCCAACATAAAATTTTTTTTTTAAACATTATCTTTTTAATCAACCAAAAGTTCAAAAATACTAACAATCTATACCAATAAAAGGCAAAGCCCTCACTCACTCACTCATTCATCACTAATTCTCAAACTTCCCGTTTAGGTAGAAGGCTGAAATTTGGCAGGGCAGGCTTATTCCTTACAGCTTACTTACAAAAGTTAAGCAGGTTTCATTTCGAAATTCTACACGTAACGGTCATAACGGCCGATAACGGTCGACAACGTCCGCCATATTGAACTTTCTTATTTATGGCCCCATCCTCACGAAATTTGGTAGGCGGCTTCCCTGCGCTAACCGAAACCGATGTACGTACTTATTTCGATGGTATGACGCCACTGTCGGCCACTATATTGAACTTTTCAACGTCACTAATTCTCCAACTTCCCGTGTAGGTAGAAGACTGAAATTTGGCAGGCTCATTCCTTACAGCTTACTTACTTTTAGGGTATTTTGCTAGTTTTAAATATTTTACAAAAGTTTTCACGGTGCCCCTAGAAAATTCCACGGCACACCAGAAAGTTGCCCGACAGTGACCTAAAGGTTTTTTGACCTTTAATTAACAAACCTCTGCTCATCTCATTTCAGAAGCCCCCATTTTTCATCTACTAGTCCGATTTTTTGAACATTTTGTCTGGGCTGCTTGATTCAAAGCATGGAGTGAGATCAGACACCAAAATTTTGAGAGGGTGTGTGAAGTGGGTGATAAGTAGGTAATTCTTCAGATAACGGTAACTGCCAGAATAAGACAGCTTTGACGTAAACTGCAGTATGTTGGGTCTAATCGGGGTCACACACCAACTGTGTTACCGTCTGGAATTTAAGAGGATGTAAAATTCTGCAACCTGATTGGACCCCATCACCGTGACATTAAAGTACAGAATCCTGAAGGCAGACTGGAGCCCCCTGCATACCTGCTGCCTATTGAGATCAGTAAGATTAAAAATCCCGGAGGTTAAAGTCTTGCAGGTCACTAA
The DNA here is from genome assembly GCF_016835505.1 of Polypterus senegalus. Taxonomy (NCBI): domain Eukaryota; kingdom Metazoa; phylum Chordata; class Cladistia; order Polypteriformes; family Polypteridae; genus Polypterus; species Polypterus senegalus. The sequence continues at coordinate 27,297,218 of NC_053156.1, forward strand.
GGTCACAGAAAATTGGATTCGAGCTTTCTAAATGTACAAAGTGGTGGGGACAGGTGGAATCAGACAAGTAACAATGTAAAGTGACCTTAAACTAAAATCTGACAAGGGTCTACAACAACAACAAAATTAAATATTGTGAAGGATAGCGGGCCCCACTGAGCCTCAAACCCCACAGCACAAACACATAAACACAGTACCAGGTCCTAATAAAAGCAGGGTTTATTACAAAATACATCTGTACAAATAATTCACAGGTGGTCTCTTCTTATGTCTCTCTCTTTCTCTCTCTCTCTACACTGCTACTACACCAAGGTGAGTGTTACCTGTCTCCGCTCCTGGCACCGACAGTGTGGTCCCGGTGCCATGGCTCCGACTGTTGTAATCACTTACTGGTCATAAAGAAATCCCAAAATGTAACTCCCTGCAACACCACCTTACGGAATCCACGGACACCAGCAGGGCTGCTCTTCCAGACTACAACTCCTGGCATTCCCTGTTGGTGCCAAAATTTGTACCGATAGCCAGGGCTACTGCATTCTAGGATATGGGGGGACACAATAACCTGAATATATTGTTCTCCTTATTATTTGCATCCCTGCCAGGCAAGGTTCCCAAGTCAACTCCCACCAGGAAGCCGATCCTCAGGAGTTGTCCCTCACAGTATATATCACATTTTCAAACATGACAGTGTCACAATGTATGCTGCCGCTAAGATGCAGCCGCTAAGATGCAGCAGGATCAAACACCGCGGTGGTGAACATGGAACGACTCTGACAGTAAAGTGACAGGTAAATTTACAGAATGCAGAGAGGATCAGACAGGATAAAGGTAACCCACAGGAGTTTAAAATATATTAGGACCAGACATCTGTGAGGTAAACATCTGGGATGCATGTGTTTGCAAGATATTCACATCCAGGAGATGTTGATTACCTTGAGATAAAAGCACCGAATACTGAGAACAAACAGGATCAGACTTTAACAAAGTATAACAATCTCTGATAAGAATCTAGTGTAGTGGCACTGTGTGTGTGTGTGTGTGTGGAGGGGCCTGGGGGGCTAAACTGAGGAATATTAAGATGCAATGGGATCGGACACCAAAGCTGTAAACATCTGGAAGACATGTGTCTACAAGATGCAGAGATTTAAAAATGAGGTCAATCTACTAACCTCTGAAAACTGACCAGATCAACCTCCAACAAAGCAAAGTGCCAAGGTGCTGAATTATGACAGGCTCATTAACATATATTAGGGTCCGACATCAATGAAGTAAACCTCTGGAATGCTTGCTGAATCCAAGATAAAAAATCACCATGAGGTATCATCACAGAATAATAAGAGATCACAAGATCAAATGTCACAGATGTAGCCTACAGAACACTGGAACATAGAAAAACTAAAGACATGAACAGACCATTCAGCCCAGCAAAACTCGCCAGTCCTATCTACTTAAATCTTCTCAAATAACATCATGTCAGGTTTTGAATGCCCACAAAGCTCTACTGTCTACCACATTACTTGGTCACTTATTCTACAGTATGTGTCTGTGGTTCTCTGTGTGAAGAAAAACTTCCTAATGCCCGTGTAAAATTTACCCTTCACAAGTTTCCAACTGTGTCCCCATGTTCTTGATGATCTCATTTTAAAGTCACAGTCTCGATCGATCCACTGGACTAATTCCTTTCATAATTTTAAACACTTCAGTCAGGTCTCCTCTTCATCTTCTTCTTCTTAAACTGTAAAGGCTCAGCTCTTTTAATTTTTCCACCATAACTCATCCCCTGTAGCCCTGAATCAGCCTAGTCGCTCTTCTCTGGACCTTCTCTAGCACTGTTATGTCCTTTTTGTAGCCTGGAGACCAAAACTGCACCCAGGACTCCAGATGAGGCCTCACCAGTGTCTTATAAAGCTTGAGCAGAACCTCCTGTGACTTGTACTCCACACATCAAGGCGCTATATAACCTGACATTCTGTTAGCCTTCTTATTGGCTTCTGAACACTGTCTAGTAGTCGATAGCTTAGAGTCCACCATGACTCCTAAGTTCATCTCATAAGGTTTGCTCTCGATTTTCAGAAATCCCACTGTGTATTCAAACCTCACATTTTTACTTTCTACATGTAATACTTTACATTTTCAATGATGATTCAATGGATTCTCGATTATCTTCCAATCCACCTAGCATGGTATCATCTGTAAACTTGACTAAGCTTGTTATTTATATTCCTGTGTAAATCATTTCTATTGTGGACCACCAGGGGGCATATCGCTCCCCAATCCCCAACACAGACAGGCTGAGACACAAGTCTTTCCCAATAGTACGCGTTTTATTTAAAGTGGGGAAGCGTTTTTCTCGTTCTTCACTTCACAGCACAGTACACAAAGTACCAAACACAACACAATACAGTCATTCTTTCTTTCTTTCTCTCTCCCTCTCTCTCTCTTCCTCTGTTGCCTCCACTCCACTTCACAAGCTTTGTCCTCTACGATTGGTAGTGAGCTGGCTCTTTTTATAGTGCACCCTCAAGTGCTCCAGGTGTTTCTCGACCTTCTTCCGTCTGCACTTTCAGGTATGGTGGAACTTGTTCCTCCAATGACTCAACTGCACCTGCAACACCCCATGGCAGCTCCCATTGAACCCAACAGGGCTACTCCAAACTACAACTCCCAGAATGCCCTGTGGGGATCGATGGTTCTGTAGCAACCCAGAGAGGCTGCCCTCTAGTGTCTTGGGGATGACAGAGAGTCCAACCTGGTCTTTCCCTTAGCCTTTCCACCCAGCTGGCGTCCTGGTCACTTAATGGCCCTGTCCATTCGTCGCTCTGTGTATTAAGAATAGCAGCAGGACTAGCACTGACTCCTGCTGGTCACCACTCATTTGTCAAATTTCTTATGTTCTTATGTAAATTAACAAAAATAATCTACTCTCTCTATACTGTATATAAAATCCTAAGCCTAAAAGTGCAACGATTTTGGGCAACGTTTTTATGTCACATTTTTTGTCATGCTTTCAACTGGGCTTATTTTAAAACCTATATAGTATATACAGTATGTATGTTTGGTATCATTCTTTTCAGAATTAATCGAACTTTAATGTGATGTTGTTAGATTTTCAGATTCTTATTCCGTTGATCAAAAACTCACGTCCCGTGAGACAAGACTTTGTGCCAAGAAATTTAACCACACCTGGGGCCGGAAATAAAAGACAAAGAGTAGATGACAAAGACAGCTGCCGTACATACTTTTAAATGTTCAAAGCGCCGCACGAGATGAGGATAATGTGGCACAGCAAGCCAGCAGCTGATAGAGCAAAGAAGAGGTAAATAAAAAACTGTATTTGTTTACCATTGTATCACCATTTAAAAGGGGGTTTGGGAGGAGCGTCTGCGTCTCCTTGGGGTGCGTTCAGCCCCCTTCTTCACAATACGAGCAGCAAAGACGTGAACTGGCTAGCGCGTAGAGCAGGCGTGGTGGGGGGGGCAGGTTGGCAATCGAAGCGAGCAGGGCGTAACCCCCTAGTAATAAAATAAAAATACACATAACAACAGACTGACACATATCAAACTGTCTAAGGGTTACATACATGGAGTAGAAATATGGAGAGCTCTGTGCTTCCGCAATATTCAAGTTTGAGGCAGCTACATGATCAAGATATAAAAACACAGATGACTGATAACAGACAGGATGAGGCAGCACACAGGTAACCACCAGGACATTCAGATGACACAGGATCAGTTAGATCTGCAAGGCTAGATATGTCTGCAGGATACTGAGCACCACGAAAACTCTGCTGCAACCAAATCAAACTGCCGGATACAGAAAAATGACGGAATGTGCATTCGACATAGCAGAGCCCTAAGAGGCTGACACCTGACTGCAAAATGATGAAAGTGCACTTTAAGGTAACGCCACAGTTGTCATCCCTTTATAAAATCTACAGGACCATCAGACTGCAGGAAAGAAAAGCCACAGGACGTCAAAACCTGAAAGGTTCCCAACCATATGAAGGACGCAAGGCCTTGGTGAGATCAAGAAGGGAAACATCTGGAATGCATGTGTCTTCAAGACACTGTGATCCACAAGAAGTGAATTCCGACTGGGAATAACTACAGCAAACTAAAACAGGACAAGCTCAGAGTGGCCGTCTTAGAACTCTTAGAGTGTGGAAGTAAAGCTAAGATGCAGAGGGCTCTGACACCGTAGAGGTGAACATCTAAAAATAAAAACTGGATGCCAATCTGGTATAACTAGAGGACATGCAGAATTGGTAAAGGAGGTCCACAACGCTCAGACTAGTTGGATGCTAAATTACAGCAAGGTCAGACAACGTGCATGTGGCTCAAGGGAATGGGATCACAATCAGGTAAAACCACAGGACACTGGCAACTGCCATAAAAGGAGGATAACTGGGCTCAAGCTCAGGTTTATTGGCATGCGACCACAGAACAATGAAATTCTTACTTGGTTATCTCCTGAAGACCTCTGACGGGAGATTAACACCAATGGCAGACAACGCACACGTCACATGTGGCACACAACATACACAGGGCCTAAAGAGGAATTCACCCCCTTGAGACTTTGAATGCCAGTGGATTCAATTTGGCTTTTTTTTTGTCACCGATCAACAGAAAAGTATTCTTGAATTTCAAACTCTCGGCAAAGTTCTGTAATTGAATTACAAACATAAAACACAAAATGATTGATTGTGGAAATACTCACCCCCTTCAACTTTAGTGCCTGGCAGCCATGGCAGCCTGAAGTCTGTGTGCACAGATCGCACTCTCTCTCTCTATCTCTCTACCAAGGTTCAAGGTTCAAAGTTCAAGGTTGCTTTCTTTAGTCATGTTTACACAAGAAAACATGAAATTTGCCTTCTCAGTTGCTTCTAATAACAAGACAGAGAGAAACGAAACAAAACAAACAGACACAAGACAGCTTAAGGTAAGGCAGCTTGATAATGTGTATTTACACAAAAATGGATACATATCAAACCTTAATCATTTCCTCCAACATTACTTATTAAAAAGTCATATGGCACTACAAAGAAAGACATTTCTGGAGCAATCTGTGAGGGTTTTCAAAGTGACTTCCTGATTTACTGAAGTTAAGTTCTACATGTAATGGATGTCTGTTGTCAGTTGAGATAATTTCTAGTGTTTTAAGCATTATCCTCTGACACACACTTACCAGAACATCCCCTTTGGTGCCAAAAACTTTATCTGTTGGAATGGCAAATGCCATGCATATCTCTCTGTTATGCCCTTTAATATGGGATTCAGAAATGCAGCGCTAATGTTTGTAATGCATCATCTGTTGGAATGACAAATAAAGAGCATATGTGCATTTAATATGCCACTTGATATGGAAATCGTAAATGCAGTGCTAATGTTTGTGATTCGCCATCTGTTGAAATAAAACATGCAATGCATATGTCTCTGTTATGCCCTTTAGTAAGGGATTCATAAATGTAGTGCTAATGCTTGTGATGCGTCATCTGTTAGAATGACAAATGAAGTGCATATGTACCTGTTATATGCCATTTGATATGGGAATTGTAAAAGCAGTGTTAATGTTTGTGATGCGCCATCTGTTGAAATGACAAATAAAGAGCATATGTGCATTTAATATGCCACTTGATATGGAAATCGTAAAAGCAGTGTTAATGTTTGTGATGCGCCATCTGTTGAAATGAACCATTCAATGCATATATCTCTGTTATATCCCATTTGGTATGGAATACATAAAAGCAATGTTAATGTTTGTGATGTGCCATCTGTTGGAATGGCAAATGCCATGCATATCTCTCTGTTATGCCCTTTAATATGGGATTCAGAAATGCAGTGCTAATGTTTGTGATGCATCATCTGTTGGAATGACAAATGAAGAGCATATGTGCATTTAATATGCCACTTGATATGGAAATCGTAAAAGCAGTGTTAATGTTTGTGATGCGCCATCTGTTGAAGTGAAACATTCAATGCATATATCTCTGTTATATCCCATTTGGTATGGAATACATAAAAGCAATGTTAATGTTTGTGGTGTGCCATCTGTTGGAATGGCAAATAAAGAGCATATGTGCCTGTTATATGCCATTTGATATGGGAATCGTAAAAGCAGTGATAATGTTTGTGATGCGCCATCTGTTGAAATGACAAATTCAATGTACAAGTCTCTGTTATATTCCATTTGGTATCATATTCATAAAAGCAATGTTCATGTCTGTTAGAATGGCAAATGAAGTGCATGTGTCTGATATATGTCATTTGGTATGTGTTTCATAAAAGTACTGTTTGTGATGCGCCCTCTGTTAGAATGACAAAGACATAGCAACCAGATGGACACACAGACGGAGACCTATGCATTACATGGTGCATGCTTAGTAGTCTGCTGGAGCTTTTTTTAAATTTTGGTTTGTTAGGCCACTAAACCAGGCAATGAAACTGAAAGTGATAACAAGCTGAATCAGACTGCGACAGAAGGACAACATGAGGTCCTTGTCAACTTTAAATAGTTTGAGTTTACGGAGGAAAAAATAAATACTGATTGCATTTAGAGATTTTTTTTTTGTATTTACACTCCAGTTGAGATTTTTATCTGAGTTAGTTCCTAAGTATTTATATTCATTCACTATTTCTACCTCAATACAATACAATAGATGAACATACAGATTTCTGTCTCTTAAAATCAAATATCATTTCTTTGGTCTTTTTTACATTCTCTCTTTCTTCTTTTTAAACTGCTTCAGCTCTGTCAGGTGTCATGGTGCTCATGAGTGATCAGTCTTTGTCAGGTCCAGCCTCAAACTCTCAGATGGGTTCAGATGTGAACTCTTTCTCTTTGCCACTCTCCCATAAAGCTGCAACTGGTGAAGCAACCGGGCACAACTGTAGTTTGTTACTCCTCAGAGGTTTTACAGGTTTTTTGGTGGCCTCCATCTCTCATCTTCTTTTTGCGAACTGCTTGCTCAATCAGATTTCCATTTCCATGATTTATTTGATTGGATATTCAGTGTCGTGTTGAATTTGTTCTTTAAAATATGGCCACTGCAAAACACTCACTTTGTGGATCTGAAGCCATTTCTGTGTCGCTTTGGCTTTATACTCAGGCTTCTTGTCATTTCCCAAGGTGGAGGTTTATGCAGACTCCATTAGGTTCTTCCTTCAGGATTTCCCCATATTTTGTTGCTCACAAGCCTTCCATAGCCTGCTGCAGAGAAGCATCTCCAGAGCCTGATGTTGCCACCACCATGCTTCACAGTGAGATGATGTGTTTGTGATAATGTTCATTGTGTTCCAATATGGTGTGTACAAAGTCAGAGAGGTGAGATTGCGTTGGTTTGGACATGTGCAGAGGAGAGATGCTGGGTATACTGGGAGAAGGATGCTAAGGATAGAGCTGCCAGGGAAGAGGAAAAGAGGGAGGCCTAAATGAATGTTTATGGATGTGGTGAGAAAGGACATGCAAATGGTGGCTGTGACAGCGCAAGATGGAGAAGATGGAAAGATATGGAAGAAGATGATCTTCTGTGGTGAGCCCTAACGAGATCAGCCAAAAGAAGAAGAAGAAGTTCCAATATGGTGTTTAGTTTCATGGCCAATAAGCTCAGTTTTACTCTCATCATACCACAGAACCTTTACCAGCTAACATCAGAGTTTCCCTGATTCTCCGTTGGATTGAGACCTGAACTCTGACTTCACCAATCCAGGACATTCCCAGCATTGTTTTAAAGCTTTAGTATTTTGCTTGGGGTTGTTTTCTCTACTAACCCCTACTCTCTCTTCTGTTTCCTTTCCCGGTGTCCTTTTGGTGGTGGCTTGTACCACCACCATCTACTCAAAGCACCGTGATGTTCCAGCAATGATGGATGGATTAAAAGCCAGAAGTCTGTATGACCATCAGCATCAAGTGACTCCGTGAGAACCCTAAATCCAAAGAGGACTATTTCATTTATGTTAGGTAGAATGCCCAGAGGGGACTGGGCGGTCCCGTGGCCTGGAACCCCTGCAGATTTTATTTTTCTCTCCAGCCGTCTGGAGTTTTTTTTTTGTTTTTTCTGTCCACCCTGGCCATTGGACCTTACTCTTATTCGATGTTAACTAATGTTGTTCTTATTTTGTCTTTTCTTTTTTCTTTTCTTCATTATGTAAAGCACTTTGAGCTACTGTCTGTATGAAAATGTGTTATATAAATAAATGTTGTTGTTTCCTGCTGGAGAACAAATGTTCTTCCAAGGCACAGGTTTCTTGAAGACCACCTTAGGTTTTCTTCCAGGATTTTCCAGTATTTTGCTTTCCTGAATTCCACTTTCCCATCACAGGCCTACTGGTGCCTGCTTTTGAGAAGCATCTCCATATCCTGATGCTGCCATGTAGGGGGTGGCGTGTTTTGGATATCAGGAATGTGGTGTTTAGTTTGATGGCCAAAAAGCTCAACTTTGGTCTTTACAGTCCACAGAACCTTCTTCCTGCTGACCTCAAAGTCTCTAATGTGCCTCCTGCAGAGATGAGCATTTATTAACTTTAATTTATTAAATCTGCAACTGATGAAGCACCCGGGCAAAGATGTTGTCTGCACAGCTTCTTCAGTCTCAATAACTCCTTCACAGTTCTTATAGGTCTCTTGATGGCTTCCCTCCCTCATCTTTGTCTTGGACCATCACTCAGCTTTTGTGGATTGTCAGCTCTACCAGACTCTCCATAACTGGATACTCTGTGTCTTGTTAAATATTTTCTTGTCTCTATTTCCTCACTTGTGCTTTTCAAACACCTACTAACGAAGTTGCTTGGAGTGTTCCTTTGTCTTCATTGTGCAGTTAGCTCACCATTCTGGCTCATCACAAGGCAGTCCTTCCACATGCACATGTAGGCCCATTTAGTGCACCCAGACAGGTGGTCTTCACTGAACTAACTCTGGAACTCAATTGGCTGCACCAGTTATGCTTTAGGACAGGTGAGTACTTAAATGACTAATTATTTTATGTTTTACATTTCAAATTCATTTACACTTCTTTGCTGAGATCTTATTTCACTTTGGCAGTTAACAACAACAACAATATCTATTTCTGTAGCACATTTTCATACAAAGGATAAAGCTCAATGTGTTTTAAAACATGTAAAAGAAGTAGCTGCATGAAATGAGAAACATTACATTCAGATAAGAGCAATCATGAATAAATAGTATGCAAAAGATACATACAAAAACAAAACAAAACCAAAAAACAAACAAACAAAATCTGCAGGTGTACCAAGATCAAAAGACCACCCAGCCCACACTGAGCAGTCTGCCTGACACAAATGTTCTTAAGTCGTTCTTTTTAGGCTTCATTTGAGAGGATTCAAGGCAGTGGGTCTTGTGACATGTTGGGGTATCCGCTTGGGACGTCACTAGCAGCTGCACAGGACTTTGATCAGGTGGTGGTGGAGTACAGAGTCATTTTAAATTGATCAGCTTCAACAAAAAGGCAAATTAAATCCACTGTGATTTTAGAGATCTATAACAATAAAATGTGGAAACCTCCGGGGATGGCGGTGGTGAAAACTGTATATAGGCAATGAATATGTAGTACATTCTATCTATCTATCTATCTATCTATCTATCTATCTATCTATCTATCTATCTATCTATTATATAGTGCCTTTCATATCTATCTATCTATCTATCTATCTATCTATCTATCTATCTATCTATCTATCTATCTATCTATCTATTATATAGTGCCTTTCATATCTATCTATCTATCTATCTATCTATCTATCTATCTATCTACAAACAGATTATACCTCTAAAGTGATAAATATGACGTACAGACTGCATTTTACTTCCCCTTTAAGAGGGTCAATGCTGCGTATTTGCACTGAAGAACTTATTTTGGTTTCGCTCCCATCTATCTATCTATCTATCTATCTATCTATCTATCTATCTATCTATCTATCTATCTATCTATCTATCTATCTATTATATAGTGCCTTTCATATCTATCTATCTATTATATAGTGCCTTTCATATCTATCTATCTATCTATCTATCTATCTATCTATCTATCTATCTATCTATCTATCTATCTATCTATCTATCTATCTATGCCCAGACCATACATTTGCTGAGTAGTCATTCATTGACTATATTAGATAGATAGATAGATAGATAGATAGATAGATAGATAGATATGAAAGGCACTTTATAGATAGATAGATAGATAGATAGATAGATAGATAGATAGATAGATAGATAGATAGATATGAAAGGCACTATATAATAGATAGATAGATAGATAGATAGATAGATAGATAGATAGATAGATATGAAAGGCACTATATAACAGGTGTTCTGCTTTTTCTTAGTGTATTCAATGCTTTTTCCCTATTTTATTACACATATCTTTATTTATGGCCTTTAATGTTGTGAATGCTTTATATTTGTGGATTTCTGATGAGATTTGTGGAAGTCTGATGAGATTTTCATGAGAATAGGCTCATTAACAATGTATTTATTGAAAAAAATGTTGACTCACTCAACACTTATCTCCCCCACTGTACATTCATGTATTCATTAATTCATTTTCAGATCCACTTAGTCCTATTCATGAGGCTGAAGCCTCTCCTGGCAGCATTGGTTTCAAGGCAAGAACAAACCACAGGTGGGATTCCGGTCCATTGCAGAGCCCACTCCACATGTCCACACTCACACAGGATCATTTTATGAATGACACTAACAAGAAGAACGTAACCTTCATCTGAACCTTAAAAGGTGTGGATTAGCGTAAGCCAGAGCAATTCGAGATGTTCATAAGAAATGTAAGGATTCACTTCATGAGGCAGAGCTACACAATAAACAATAAGAGTTGTGTCAGATATTTTAAATATTAAAATGTGTGCTTCAGTGTAAATATTTTGAAATTCTCAACTGTAATACAAATACAAAACATTTAACGACATTTATTATCACTGCTCCTAGTCTCTCCCTTCTCTTCCATCCTTCTGTTCAGAAACTCACTTCTTCAGCCATATCTCCATCCTTGAAATGACAGCCATTGCTTTGGTCTGAACACACTCTGGTATTACTAGTAAGAAAATTAAAAAGAAAGAAAAGTTCCCAGAAAAACATTATTCAGACATATTGCTGTTGGTATAAAGGAAGCCCCCATTGTGTTTCTTGACCCACTTCTGCTGAGTGATTTGCTGTGTAAAAGTCCTCAGAGTTATTGTGCCAGGGACAGGATGTGCAGCTTTGTTCATAATGGCAAATGGCACTCAATATTGCTTTAATTTTCTCCTTTGCTATGACCTCCAGAGGATTCAGAGTTTATTATATAACTGATTCTGCCCTTTAAATTGCCTTGTCAATTCAGTGGTCCTCTCTTGAAGTGATGTTACCAGCCCAGCACACCACACTGGCCATCTCAGAAGAACGCAGTTTTCTAAGGAAAAATAGCCTGCTCTGCCCTTTCTAATTTGGTTCCTCTGTCCTGTCCTCAATGTGGACCCCCAAGTACTTGTATGAGTGCACCAACCTCCTCATCCACTCTGACCGGACATAGAGGCGCTTTGGTTCATTGAAAGTCAATAAGCAGTTCCTTGATGTTAATGATGTTAAGATGCAGCCAGTTTTCAAACTTCTCCACCTGACTCCTCTCCTCTGTCTCATCCTTTTATCAATACATCCCATAAGTGAAGAATCATCTGAGAATTTATGCAAGTAAGGTGAATCTAGTGGTGCGAGCTCTGAAAGTGACAATGCAGGATGACCAAGGTCCATAGAGGATACGTTTGGTGTTTTTCAAGTGAAAGTTATTTCTTCTTCTTCTTCTTCTTCTTCTTCTTCTCCAGCCATCTGGAGTTTTTTTTGTTTTTTCTGTCCACCCTGGCCATCGGACCTTACTTATTCTATGTTAATTAATGTTGACTTATTTTGTTTTCTTACTGTGTCTTTTATTTTTCTATTCTTCATTTTGTAAAGCACTTTGAGCTACATTTTTTTATATGAAAATGTGCTATATAAATAAATGTTGTTGTTGTTGTTGTTCTTCTTCTTCTTCTTCTTCTTCTTCTTCTTCTTTCTACTGCTCCTGTTAGAGGTTGCCACAGCGGGTCATCTTTTTCCATATCTTTCTTTTCCTCGTCATCTTGTTCTGTCACACCCATCACCTGCATGTCCTCTCTCGCCACACCCAAAAACCTCCTCTTAGACCTTCCTCTGTGCCTCTTCCCTGGCAGCTCTATCCTTAGCATCCTTCTCTCATTCTACCCAGCATCTCTCCTATGCACATGTCCAAACCAACACAATCTCGTCTCTCTGACTTTGTCTCTCTGACTTTGTCTCCCAACCGTCCAACCTGTGCTGACCCTCTAATGTCCTCATTTCTAATCCTTTTCATCCTCGTCAAGCCCAATGCAAATCTTAACATCTTTAACTCTGCCACCTGCAGCTCTGTCTCCTCTTTTCTGGTCAGTGCCACCATCTCCAGCACTTATTACACAGCTGGTCTACCGTCCTGTAGACCTTCCCTTTCACTCTTGCTGATACCTGTCTGTCACAAATCACTCCTGACACTCTTCTCCACCCATTCCACCCTGCCTGCACTCTCTTCTTCACCTCTCTTCCACAATCCCCGTTACTCTGTACTGTTGCTCCCAAGTATTTAAACTCATCCACCTTCGCCAACTCTACTCCCTGCATCCTCATCATTCTACTGACCTCCCTCTCATTTACACACACATATTCTGTCTTGGTGGTCCTACTGACCTTCATTCCTCTCCTCTCTAGAGCACATCTCCACGTCTCCATGGTCTCCTCAACCTGCTCCCTACTCTTGCTAAAGATCACAATGTCATCAGCAAACATCATAGTACACGGGGACTCCTGTCTAGTCTCGTGTGTCAACCTGTCCATCACCACTGCAAATAAGAAAGGGCTCGGCCACAGGGGTGCACAAACCAGTGTTTCAAGCCCGGATAAATGGGGAGGGTTACGTTAGGAAGGGCATCTGGTGTAATATTTTGCCACATCAATATGCGGATAACAATGCAAAAGCTATTTCTTCATAAACATGCAAAATTATGTTCTAAAGTTAATCACTTTCTATGAATGTTTAAAAATATCTGGCTCCCACTGGCATTTCACAATGGAGGTTAAGGGGCAGATTGAAAGCTTAAAAACTGAAAATATTTCCAATCTTAATCCGCGATTGTCAGTTAAATGCCAGTTCCCTCTTATTGTGCCAGCCTAGGCCAAAGCCTGCAGGGAACAGTTAGGGGACTGTCTAGTATCTGGTGAAACTCTTCTGGGTCAGCTGATGAAGTTCAAGGGGCCTTATTTATAAAGCCAGCGTATGAACAAAAAGAGGCTCACAATGTGCGTACACAACTTCCCACACAAACGTCAGGATTTAAAGAAGAAAACTTGATGGAAGAATATGCGTAAAGTTACAGCAAATCTGATCCATGGGTACGGAACATCTGACACCCTCAGCCAAACGAGCTAAATGACGACTCATACTCATAATAATTCATATCACCGAGCATTTATTATAATGTGTGTTGACTCTTCTACGCGGTGGTGTGCTGGGGAGGCAGCATAAAGATGAAAGACGTCTCACGCCTGGACAAACTTGTTAAGAAGGCAGGTTCTATTGTAGGAGTAAAGTTGGACAGTTTAACATCTGTGGCAGAGCGACGGGCACTAAGCAAACTCCTGTCAATCGTGAAGAATCCACTGCATCCACTGAACAGGATCATCTCCAGGCAGAGGAGTAGCTTCAGTGACAGACTTTTGTCACCAGCCTGCTCCACTGACAGACTGAGGAGATCGTTCCTCCCCCACACTATGCGACTCTTCAACTCCATCCGGGGGAGTAAATGCTAACATTATTTAAAGTTATTGTCTGTTTTTACATGCATTTTTATTACTATTTAATATTGTTTTTTGTATCAGTATACTGCTGCTGGGTTATGTGAATTTCCCCTTGGGATTAATAAAGTATCTATCTATCTATCTATCTATCTATCTATCTATCTATCTATCTATCTATCTATCTATCTATCTATCTATCTATCTATCTATCTATCTATCTATCTATCTATCTATCTATCTATCTATCTATCTATCTACAAACAGATTATACCTCTAAAGTGATAAATATGACGTACAGACTGCATTTTACTTCCCCGTTAAGAGGGCCAATGCTGCGTATTTGCACTGAAGAACTTATTTTGGTTTCGCTCCCATCTCCGACATCTGTCTTCTGAGTTAAACTGAACACCGCATGTCCTTAATACTTTGGATTTCTTAAATGTTGATCTTTTTGTCTTGCTTTTCTTTTCACTTCCAGTGTTTTTGGCCTTCACCAGTTCTTGTGTCCATGTCTTTGTCTGCTCCCTTAACTTAATATTTCCATCACCTTTTTTCCACCCAACTTGCTTGGAAGGTGATTCTTAATATTGGTGAGCACAGATAGAGACATCTGGACATTCATGAGAGATCTGGTGAGGCTTCTTGATGAGAATGTGTTGTGCCCACTTCCCGTCATGATGGTGACTCCAAGAAATTTGACACTCTCCATAGCAGTCAGTGTGGTCAGCCCAGGGCCATCTTAATGCATGGGCACACTGGATTGTTGCCCAGAGACCCCATGAGCTTAAGGGCCCATGTTTTTTCTGATGCCTATGTATGTTTCTGTTTTGCTATCAAAACACGGGTCCCAGTGCTCTAATTTGCCCAGGGGCCTATGATGCTGTTAAGATGCTGGGTCTGCCTTTAGCTTCTAGAAGTCAATTTGGTTTTGCTGACATTATACATGATTGTTGTCTACCTGAGAGCTACCTGCAGGGGGGCTTCTTCTTCATAAGCCATCTCATCATTGTTGGTGATCAGGTCCATGATGGTGGTATCATCAGCAAATTTAATAATAGAGCTGGAGCCGTGTCTCGCCACTCAGTCATAGGAGTCAAGGATTAGTGGAGTGGAGATGATACAGGAGGCCCGCCGCCAGAAACATTTGGGCCCTAGACAACTGGGTACATGTGGGCCCCTCTGCCTTTCCCCGGGTCCCCACATGCCAAAACCTTCAAATATGTATACAAAAAAATCAAGTGTGAAGGGGTCCCCTTTCGTTAGGGCCCCGGACCAGAGTCCCGTTTGTTCCCTCCTGGCAGCGGGCCTGGATGCAGCCAGTCTGCAATAGTGCAGAAGTGATTCCATCTCATCAACAGGACAAAGCTTGCACCAGTTAGGCAGGCAGTGTTGTGCAGGGGTTAAGGCTTTTTGAGGGAGACTGTGTGACCATGGGTAAGTTACTTCAAATGCCTGAGCTCTAATTGGCAATTGAAAATGCCACAAATTGTATATCAAATGTTGTAAGACACCCTGGATAAAGATGTCAACCAAATAAATAAATCTAACACCGGTGGGAAAAGTGAGTGATTGGACAAGAAGAAGGAAGAACAATGAGTGGCAATGAAACAGAGCTGCATGACTTTCTGCATTTGATTCAACTAAGAGGAGCTAAAAAAGATCTTAGAATAATTACAATTTTTCTTTGTTTTACTGTGTTGCTATTCCCTATAGCCCTGCTTGAGGAGCTTCTGCTGAAATGAAGTCATAATGCTGGCAGTGCGTCGGCTCCTCTGTGATCTCCTGATGGAGACAAGTGGGATGGGAGCAACAAAGTTATGGTTGCCGTTCTCTGGCTTGAACTGTTTTACCCAAACCGCACCCCTGGCATCTGACTGCAACGTGATGCGCACCCTGTGAATGAGAGCTTCCGTCCGCCACAGGTGTGCTGCTCTAATGTATGAAACCTCGAACCACAGTGATAAACAGATAAACACGTCCTCCGAGGAGCACAGAGCAGACGAGAGTGGGGACACATCGGCCGCCCGCTTAGTCGACGCCAGGAGTACCACCACCTGTCCCCATGAAGCTCCACCACCAAGCAGCCACTTTGACCACCCATCAGTTCATTGTCACATTCACCTTTGTGGGTGGCAAGTTAGCACTACTGCCTCATGGCTCCAGTAAACAGGGGTAGCACCATCTGTCCTCATGAAGCTCCACTATCAAGTAGCCACTTTAATCACCCATCAGTTCATCATCACATTCACCTCTCTGGGTGGCACAGTGGCATTGCTGCCTCATGGCACAAGTAGACAGGTGTAGCACCATCTATCCAGATGAAGCTCCATTACTAAGCAGCCACTTTGATCATTCATCAATTCATTGTCACATTCACCCTCCCTGGGTGGCATGGTGGCACTGCAGCCTCATGGCATCAGTACACAGGGGTAACACCATCTCTCCTCATGAAGCACCTCTGCCAAGCAGCCAGTATAATCACCCATCAGTTCATCGTCACATTCACCACTTTGGGTGGCATGGTGGCACTGCTGCCTCATGGCACCAGTACACTTGGGTAGCACCATCTATCCAGATGAAGCTCCACTACTAAGCAGCCACTTTGATCACTCATCAGTTCATCATCACATTCACCTTTCTGGGTGGCATGGTGGCACTGTTGCCTCATGGTACAGTACATAGGGCATAATTCAAGAGCCTGGTTATTGTCTGGGGGAGGTTTACATGTTGTCCCTGTGTCTAATGCTTTGTTGGAAGGCCCAAGACTCCTCCATAGGGCTCAACTGCAACTCCCCTCCACGTTTACCCCTTATTTGTCATTTTGCAACCCAGTTTGGACCCTTCCTTTTCAGCCAAACCCAGTTACTGCTTTGTTGAGCAGTTTCTGATAGTGACTTGACAGCTTGTCTGAAGGTCTGCCCTTGTACCCTGATCTCCTTCATAAACCTGACTGTCGACGTGGCTACAAACCCTCTACAACCTACCACTACCAGGGACACCTAGGTATGCCAGCTATGTTGTTTGTCTTGGCTGCTTTCTTTGCATAACTAAGAATTTTGCGTTCATATGCTTCATCAACTGCTGCCTCCCAAGGCACAGTTAACTCCACAATGAACAAGGACATTTTCGAGGTTGACCACAAAATCAGGTCTAGCCTAAGAACGGATGTAATAATTTCTGGTGGAAAAATGAGCTTCTGATTTAGACCAACCTGCATCTTCTAGTCCCGAGCAGTTCCCTAGAAGGACAGTTCCTTTCTTATAGATGGTTTCACTGGGGGTTGTCCTGCTCTTTTGAAGGGGATGGTGTTTACAAATTTGGTGATCCGGGGAAGGAGGGCATAGGTAGTAGATCTCCTTTCTTTTGGCGTAATCACCAGTTGCTGAAGAACCTGGTATAGAAGCCTTGGAACAGACTGGTTTTAAAGCCGGTGAGGATGTGCTTTAGCATTGCAGAGAGAACATGATGGATCTTCTCCAACCCATTGATGTAGGAAGAACATCGCAGGTGGCACAGATGATGAAGCTGATACAGCTTCCTTCCATCTCTCACAGATCCTTCCAGGTGAGCTTCCGGTGCTCCAGATTTTCCCAGCTAGCCTTGTTTGGACTGTGAGACTGCCCTTACATGTCTCTCTGACTCATCTTGCTGCCGGACATCATCAACCACACAGCTTTCTTCCCTGGATAGATGTTCCCCTATGCCGTTTGGGTTGACTTGTCTCTAATCCAAACCGACCTCTTCCTTGTCACATCTGTGCCACAATGTCTCTCTGCCTGAAAGCAAATATTGCTAACTGTACAGCATCAGACAAAGTCCACTTCCTCCCTGTTGCCTGTCTAGGAGCAGCCACTCGTATTGTAGCATCTTGAGACTCCATCAGAGTCATGTCCTGCCTTACTTTGTAGCATTTGTACTCATCCATGAGGCTTGAGACAGGTAGCAGACAGTCGATGCTGCTAAGGCACTGCGGGATACCTAGCCACTTCTTCATGAATGAACTGACCGTCCTCTCCAGCTTCTCGATTTTGGAGATGGTTACCTTGTAGAACATTAAAGACGGTTGATCAGTTGTAGGAGCAATCCAAACTGCAGACACCACAATTTCAGCTTGCCAGGAAGCAAGGTCTTGTCTATACTAACAAGGCCTTTGATGTGACCTTAGTTGGTCACACTGGTCTGAGTCTTTGAGACTTGTGTTGTATTGCTGCCCAAGGCTCTTGACTGGCATCTCTGACAGAATTGGAATTGGAGTCTCATTGATGTGAAATCATTGGTTCACAAGTTTTCCTCTGATGATGGATATGCTCCTGGATTTGCTGGGTTTCAGCTTCATCCTTTATCATGTTATGTTGGCATGCAGCTTGGTACATGTGATGGTTGACATCAAGGTGGTGATGTCATCCACATAGGCACGAGTGGGAGGTAATTGTTGTCCAGACTGCAAACGCTCTCCTCCTACACCCCATTTTGAGGCTCAGATGATCTCTTCTATTGCAGTGGTGAAAGCTAGTGGGGAGATGGTGCACCCTGCCATTATTCCCATTTCCAGTTATTAACATGATGTTGTGCACTTTGTGGTTGCAATGCAGAATTGCAGATCTTGGAAGTAGTTCCATACCAGGTTTGTAATGGTTTTTGGGACATGAAAGAAGTCAAAGGTTGTCAAGAGAAGAGAATGGAGGACCAATCCGAAAGCATTGGCCAGGTTCAGGAATAAGACTTGTAGCTCTTGTCCTTCCCTTCTTGCAGACTGGAGTTGATGCCGTATCATGTCTGTGTCTTCTAAGCTTCCCAAGAAGCTTTCTGTATCGTTGTGTGTCAAATTATTTGGTTTCCGATATAGTACGTTGTTATCCTTTGAGCAACAATGCTAAAGAATGTTTTTTCTTCGACATTTACGAGCTTGCTTTGTCAGAATTGGTCGATGCTCAAGGCACCCTTTACCTTAGGAATTACTACTTCCCCCTGTCTTCATCAATCTTTTGAGATGATTTGCTTCTTCTATACCACCTTCATTAACCTCCACTGGAACCGTAGGACATTTGCAGTCAGTAAGGAACTCAGTTTGGTCCTGGAGCTGAAGCTGCTATGAGTCTTCCTCACCATTTTCTCTACCACTTTGGGGGGATATCGTCCAGCCGGTTTTTGGCTGGGGAATGGATATCTCCTTCTGCCCACATCTTCGGTTGTCTGTGTGTGTTGTTTTCAGATGTTCTTCCAGCTTCTTCTTTGGCACTTTAAGTGATGCCCAATCCTTTCCCTTCTGAAAAGTCAATTTACAAGTCTGAAGGGGTCCTTGTAGAAAGATGCTCTTGCACTGTTCTTCATCTTATGTCAAATTCTGAGGTTTTCTGCCCTCCATGATTTTCCCAAGCATTCTTTTAGGTCTGCCTGCACGAGGATGATGCCCTCCTTCTTCTCCACCGTGGATTTCTTCCATCATTTCCTCAATTCCCTTCTCTCTTTGATGAGGAACTCAATTTCTTGTTGCCTTCTAGACTTAGGAGGGATTGTTTTTTCATTTCATTCCTGGCTCTTTTGTTCTGAACCTTTCTGCTCCATAAGAATATGTCAGATTGCCCATCTGTCCCAGTTTCTTCTCCACTGTTCCTCAGAGATCATTTAGGATCTTGTCTGAGTCAACTGATATCTATGCTTCTTTGCTGCTGGATTTTGGACATGTCACTTGTCATCTGTGGCTTTGGATGTTCTTCTCCAAATTAAACTGCATCTGGCAGGGTTCCGAATTCTCCGGTGTTGTGCTCACAGTGCTCTACTCAGCCATTGGGATATTGATGCTTGGCGGACTGTAGGTTATATCCAGCCTCTGAGCTTCACTTGACTGACTCGACCTTCCTCTGGGGTGTACTTCATCCACCCTGATGTAACTTTAGGCATCTGAAGGGCATTCTAACACCAGCACTATAAATCCAATTCAGTGTCGTTTATTTTTATCTAGCGAACTTCAGTGTACCAACTCAGCAAGTAATACATGTGATAAGTGAAATAAATCAATGTAGGGCACTCAACCAGAAAATGTCCTCTCCACATTGTCACATATTGGTTCAGGGACAATATGGTTCTCCTAGAAATTACACAAGGTTGGTGTGATAGCTCATGACATGTCATGGCATTGACAAAAAAAAAACACTTTACAACCAACAATGGCACCCATTGGGGATTCCTGACAAGGCCGCCATGGTGTGAAGTTGTAATGGACTTGAGCTACGCATTCAGTTCAGTTCAGTTTGTTTTTATATTGCACCTTTCATGGAGTACACGCCCAGAGCACTGCCACAGGTTTACAGCATTGGGGAGTCTTTCTTATTGCATAAGGCATTTTATAATGACTGGCATTATATTGTCTGCCCTTCTTTCTTTGTTATTATAGCTTTATGGGCGCGATTGTGTTGGTTTGGACATGTGCAGAGGAGACATGCTGGGTATATTGGGAGAAGGGTGCTAGGGATAGAGCTGCTAGGCAAGGGGAATAGAGGAAGGCCTAAGAGAAGGTTTATGGATGTGGGGAGAGAAGACATGCAGGTGATGGGGGTGACAGAGCAAGATGGAGAGGACAGAAAGATATGGAACAAGATGATCCGCTGTGGCAAACCCTAATGGGAGCAGCCGAAAGAAGAAGAAGAAGATAGTCTTCCTTTTTGCTTTTCTTTTGTTCTTATTGTATAGTGCATTTTATTAATCACTATTATATAGGCTTTTTTTCTTCATTATTATGTAGTGATGTTTAAAATACAACTATTATATAATATCTCTGTCTTTAATTCTTATTATAACTGCCTTTAATATAGTCTTTCTTTTGTAGAATGCATTTTATAACGATCACTCTTATAGTCTGTCTTTCTTATTATATAGTGCGTTTTGCTATGATCATTCTTACATAGTCTCTTTTTCTTTCTTTTGTATTATGTAACACCTTTAAAAATAGTCATTGCTTCATAGTCTCTCTTTCTTATTATGTAGCGCCTTATACTGTATATATAATGATCATTGCTACAGTCTCTCTATATTATTCAGCACCTTTTAAAATTATCATTATTATTCAGTCTTTTATCATTGCTATTATTACACAGCTTTGTTTCATTATATAGTGCATTTTATAATAATCTTTATTACATAGTTTTTCTTTCCTATTATATAATAACTTTTACAATATCACTATTACATTACAGTGTAATTAATGTAAATGCAGCTTTGTGAAAAATGAGAGCAGCTGGGTGAATGAAAGAAATTACATTACTGAGGCTGATTGGATCATTTAGTGCATTTTATTGTGTTATTTTTAGTTATGTAATTAATATTATTTTATTTTTATTATAGTGCCTTTTACAATATGAATATAATATAATGGCACCCATCCAGGGATTGTTTTTGCCTTGTGTGCCATATTTGCTTATATATATATATATATATATATATATATATATATATATATATATATATATATATATATATATATATATATATTGTTCTTTATATTGTTGTAATATACAATTGTATATTGTCTATATATTGTTCTTGTTCTATATATATGTATATATATATAGTTCTTTCTTATATAGTTCTTTCTTTCTTTGTTTCTTTCTTTCATTACATAGTCATTACATAGTCATTTGATCTCTCTTTTCTCATTATAGTGCCTGTTAAAATGTTACCATATATATTTCTGAATGTGTAATACATTTCATAATGGTCACTTTTTATATTGTTCTTTCTTTCTTTCTTTCTTTCTTTCTTTCTTTCTTTCTTTCTTTCTTTCTTTCTTTCTTTCTTTCTTTCTGTGCTCCACTTTACTTCCCGGACACTGCGATCGCTTTGACTTCTTTATTTTATCTCAGCTCGCACGCTTTAAGCTGTAACTACGTGGTTTGAATTTCCCTGCAACTGAGAGCTTCATTTCGTGGTACATATAAAAAAGCCCCCAGGCAGTGTCGGTGCCTGCGGCTGAGTATTTCATAGGTGATTTTTTTTTTTTTTCTTTTTCTTTTCGGGGTGTCTGCACCTGTTCAGCAGCAGATCTCTATCTCAGCCCACTGCTGCACATTAACCCCTGCCGCACTACTGAGGCTTAGCGGCGCTGGCAGGATATCCCGTGCGCTTGTTTCTCGCGATCTCGGCTGCTACAATTCCAGTGAAGATAAATGGAGGGTTTGCATTGCAGGTTTGTCAGTAGTGTCCAATCATCGGAGTGACCAGGACTTTTTAAAGGGCCGAAAGGACCTCAGAAGAAGGAACGGAGAGCATGAAAGGGACAAAGAAGCGGGGGGCGCTCCGTCACTGCCTGCCCTTGTCCAGCGTCGCGTTTGCTGAGCTGCTCCATGTGGCCGCTCGGTATATTGAGACCATTGTGCTAATTAAGTCCACCCTGCTGTTTTCAAACACCCCCACCCCCCCATCACTCCAAATCTAGCAGGACTGTGAAATGCTTCCTGTATGTTTTGGAGTCATTCATCCCCTCGGGGAGAATCTCTTTCCTTCTTTCATTCACCCAGCTGCTCTCATTTTTCACAAAGCTGCATTCTTCGTGGCCTGGTTTTGGCAGCCACCGAACAATTCAATCCAGGCCCTGCTCCACACTGGGGTGTGTGCGAGAGCAAGGAGGTAGGAAACTTGGGGGGGGGTTCTGCATGTGGATTTGCTGTAGCTTTATCTTTGCCAATTAATCCCCCATGCCAGAGAATGGAAGGGCACTCCCCAGTTAATCACTCTTCTTCAACCGCCACACTCTCTCTCTGCTTCTCTGCTCCCACGCTCCTTGTGCTCCTTTGCCTGTTTTCAAGAAACTGGGAGGATCCGAGTGTCCCAATAGGTGCTGGTAGGAGACCTGCTGCTCCAGTATGGCTGAGGCTGAACTCTGATATGATTTTTACAGTCAGGTGGCCAAGCTTCGTGTGAAAATGAAGTGTTACTGGCACAGGCTTGCATGCGTCTCCTTTCTGTATGTTCTGTGTTGGTAAGCTGGGGTACTATGGCTTCATTTCCTTTTCTGTTTTCTTAATATCTGAAGTGACCAGGCTAGCCATTCTTTGTGCTTCTCATTTAGATCCAACTGGCCAACGCAACAAGCTTTGTAACTGTGCTGGCCAGTGGCAGCATGGGTGATGTATAAGGATGAGCCCTCCTATACTCTTCTCCCTCTTCACTTCTGGATCTTACTCTTGAGGGTACCACACTAATAGTCCTCAACAGTAACAAAGGTGACTTATCCTACAAAGAAGAGGTCCAGTATCTAACATTGTAATAATCCAATAATAACCCGGCATTGAACATCATGAAGACCAAGGAGTTCATTGTGGACTATAGGAAGTCCAAAGGCAGCGAGCCCCCCTCCATCTTCATCAACGGGACTGTGGTTGAGCTGTAAGTTCCCGTGTGTTCTCATTTACTGTATGAGCATCTCTCATGGTCTCTCAATGCTTCCACCTTGGTCCAGAAGACACAGAAGTGTCTTTGCTCTCTGAGGAAGCTGAGGAAAGTCCAGCTGTCAAGGAAACTTCTACCACCCTGAGACCATTCTGACCAGCTGTATGGCAGTATGGTGTGATGAACTGCACACTCTCAGACAGGTTGACTCTGCAGCAGGTGGTCGGAAACTGTCCTGCACATAATCTGTGCCTTGTTACCTGCTATTGAGGACCACCAGTGCAAACAGCGCTTGCAGAGGGCATGTAGCATCATCATGGACCTCCTCATCGTAGTTATGGTCTGCTTACTCTTTTACCTTCTGGGAGAGGATACGGGAACCTATGAGCCAACAGCAGTCAAACTCTAAGTGCCGAGACAACACCCCCCTTCGCACGTCACCACTACAACAGACATGTACACCCTTGGACTCAGTATATTCCTATCTTAACCCCCACTAGTCATTCTGTGTGCACTCTCGACTTACTCTTGTCTCTTTACTGTTTATCTGATTTGGCAAATGAATAACTTAGATTACATTGATCTCTCCTACTGTATACCTCTTCTCTTCTGCTACTTTCTTTCAAATCTCAATTAGCAGCTCTTCTGATACTCGTGGCTTGTCCTCTGCTTTCACCGCTCTCCTCATCCCTCCACCATCTCCACTCTCAACCCCTTTCACTGTTAATAACTTTGCAATCTTTTTTTTTCAGAGAAAAATGTCATTCATCAGCAATCAATTCTCATCCCCACCTCCCCCTTGAACACACCACAACCTTCTCATCTTTCTTTGTCTCTCCTCTTCACTGCCTATGTTTCCAATCTCCTCCCTTCATGAACTAGGATTCCCAAAGCACATAAATCCCAATAAGTTCTAAAAGAACTTCCAACAAATGCACACAACAAGCAAAGGAATTGACCAAAAATATTAGGGGGTGCCCAATTCAAACAAATCCAAAAACAAAAATCTAGAAATGTAATCAAACGTAAAGTCTGATGGTGAACGTTCAAATGGCACAATCACAGTTCAAAACACAAGTAAACTCACCACTCCCAGGCCCTTTCAAAATGAACCACCAGAACTGTGGGAGACCCGCCGGATTTATAAGGCAGAGGGAAGTGGTGAATGGCAGGTGGCTCCGCCTCTTGGTGGACCGCCCACAAAACACATGAAGCAGAGCACAGACGGCTTACATACATAAAAAAATCAAAAACAAAGAATAATACACATAATTCACATAAATCAAAGAATGAAAAATGAACAAAAGAGACAGAAAACCTGAGTCGGGGAAGAACCCTGGATAAGATATGACACCTCTGTAGTCTCTCCACTACCTGTCCACTGGACCCATGCACTCCCATCTTTTCCAGGCTATCTCTCTCACTCATTTTTGCAGTTGCACACGTCAACACCTCAATCAATGCAGCCACTTGTTCAGGCAGTCACTAATAACTTTCCATTGCTATATCTGCCACTCTGACATACAATATTGTGCATCTTAAACATTTATAATAATACAATGCACTGCATTTGTCATTCCAACAGATGGCTCATCATAAACATTTATAGTAATAAAATGCTTTGCATTTGACATTCACAAACATTAACACTGCTTTTACAAATCCCATACCAAATGGCATATAACAGAAGACACATGCATTGCATTTGTCATTCCAACAGATAGCACATCTCAAATATTTGTAGTGATAAAATGTATTGCATTTTTCATTCCAACAAATGGCACATTGCAAACATTTATACCAATGAAATGTTTTGCATTTGTCATTCCAACAGATGGCACATCTCAAACATTAACACTGCTATTAGAAATCCCATAACAAGTGGCATATAACAGAGGCATATTCATTGCAGTTTTCATTCCAACAGATGGTGCACCTCAAACATTTGTAGTAATAAAATACATTGAATTTGTCAGTCGCACAGATGGCATGTCCCAGACATTAACAATGTTTTTACAAATCCCATATCAAATGGCATATAGCAGAGACACATGCATTGCATTTGTCATTCCAACAGATGGAGCATCTCAAATATTTGTAGTGATAAAATGTATTGCATTTTTCATTCCAACAGATGGCACATCACAAACCTTTATAGCAATAAAATGCTTTGCGTTTGTCATTCCAACAGATGGCACATCTCAGACATTAACACTGCTATTACAAATCCCATAGCAAGTGGCACATAACAGAAACATATTCATTGCAGTTTTCATTCCAACAGATGGTGCACCTCAAACATTTGTAGTAATAAAATGCATTGAATTTGTCATTCTCACAGATGGTGTGTCCCAGACATTAACACTGCTTTTACAAATCCCATACCAAATGGCATATAACAGAGACATTATACTTTATTTGTCATTCTAACTGATAGTGCATCAGAAACATTTGTAGTATTGCATTTTATTACTACTTGCACAAATGTTTGTTACATGCCATCTGTGGGAATGATAAATATAATGCATTTTAGCACTTCATGCATTACAGAATACATTCCAATTGATGGTGCACTGCAAATGTCAACGCTGAGGTCTACATTGATTAGATTTCAGCCCATCTTAGAAAGGCAGTGCAGCTAGTTACTTATTACATGGGAAAAAATGTCAAATATTGTAGATAAACTGCACTGTACAAAAAAGCTTATATAATGAAATGAATCACCCTCCCTTAGTACTGACCACTCAAAAAAACGAATTAAATTGTATTCAAGTCCTTCAAATAATCTATTTAGCTGAAGAAGGGAGGGAGGCAGCCAAGCCACCTGGCCCTCAGAGCCCTAGAGGTGCTTTTCTGATCAGCAGCGCTGACCACTTGAAATCCGGTTCTGAATGACTGTCACCCGGTGCCACCTCTTCCTAATATTAACCCCGGATGCTTCATTTAACCTTGCTGTTGAAAGTTGTAATAGGGTTAAATTAAAAAAAGAGACCTTGGATGGAGAGTCTGTGAATTCCTAACAGGTTATTAAAATAGGGTTAACAGCAAGAGAGCCGTTGGAAAAGATTCAGTGAGACGGAAGAAAGACCTCCTTGGAGAAAATGATGAAGCCAGGGAGGAACATTAACAACAAGAAAGGAAGATGGAAAAGACGTGACAGTTGACCAAAAATTAGCAAGGATGGGACATTCCCAAAACATGTGAAGAAAAGTGCCTAGTGCCCCATATTGTCATTAATGGCATGAAAGGTTTGAAGCAAAGCCCATATTAAATAATTTATACGTGGTAAAATGTAATCTACACAGGAGACAGAGCTGGAGGTGACAGAGTTAAAGATTCTAAGATTTGCACTGTGTGTGACGAAGATGGGCAGAATTAGAAATGAGGACATTAGAGGGTCAGCTCAGGTGGGACGGTTTGGAGACAAACTCAGAGAGACGAGATTCCGTTGGTTTGGACATGTGCAGAGCAGAGATGCTGAGTATATTGGGAGAAGGATGTTAAAGATAGAGCTGCCAGGGAAGAGGAAAAGAGGAAGGCCTAAGAGAAGGTTTATGGATGTGTTGAGAGAGGACATGCAGGTGATAGGGGTGACAGAACAAGATGACGAGGACAGGAAGATATAGAAAAAGATGATCCGCTGTGGCAACCCCTAATGGGAGCTGCTGAACGAAAAAGAAGAAGAAGAAGAATGTAATCTATATGCAAACTTAAATGGAATATTTTGGAGGTCTGGATTTCTAGTTGATATAGTAAATGGCTTTAAAAATCAAAGACCGTTGGACAAGAGGGGCAATGGATAGATCACGTTGCCAAATAGATTGAAATGGCAACTGATTAAGCTTCATGAAGGGCCATTCTACTGAGATGGCTCTACTTGAGTGCATTATGGCAGGCTAGAGGTGCCAACATGTCAGCTGCTAGATCTCCTTTCTGTCTTCAGCGTGGTCAAACACCAAATCCTAATTTCCACCCTCTCTGACGTTTCATCACTAGGACTGCCCTCATGTGATTTAAGTCCTACCTCTTTGGTAGATCCTACCTTGTGCTCCGATTTGGAGATATGTCAAGGATGCAAATAGTTTGCATGTGGGTGGTCCAAGGGTCAGTGCTAGGTCCTCTATTCTTGTCTCTATTCACCTTTCCATTAGGTGCTATCATCCACTCTCATGGTTTTTCTTATCATTGCTGAGCTGATGATATTCCCTCCACGGGGTATCAAACAGAGTCTCTGCACATCTCATTCATATCACAACCATCTCCAGCTGAACCTGCCCAGGACAGACCTCGGTGTTATCACAGCCCATCTCTCTCTTCAGTACTCCTTCTCTTTTCAAATCCTTTCATTTACGCTAATCCCTACCAAGGCAATACACAGCCTTGGGGTGATGACTGCTGACTATTTTCACGGTCCATCTTGCTATGGTATCTTGGTCTTGCAGATTGACCTGGAAGATCAGACTACATCTAACAGAGTATGCAGTACCAATCCTGGTCCAGACTTTGGTCTTGTCTCATAGTAACTACTTGAACTCTCTTCTGGCAGGAGCACCAGCGTGTGTCACCAAGCCACTGTAGATGATTTTCTCAACTAGTGTTCAACCTGCCGAAGTGGGCACATGTTACTCATCTTTTCAGATCCATACTTTGGCTCACTGTGGCAGCTCACATTAAACTCAAATCTATGATGGTGGCCTACAGAGTAGTCAATGGGTCAGTGCCTATGTAGATGGAGACATTTGTGAGGTTCTGTGTTCCTTCTCGACCACTCCAGTCTGCTAATGAATGGCTTCTGGTGATGCCACCTCTAGATGATATGAAATCTCAGTCCAGACTCTTTTCGTGGGTAGCTTCTAGCTGGTGGAACGAGTTTTCCAGCTCCATTGGAGGTGCTGACTCTCTGCGTGTGTTTACGAAGTGGCTGGAGACCCTTTTGTTTGGTGAATTTCTGTCTCACAGATGATAGGTTTTGCATCCTAAAATCTGTTAATTGCTTATATTTTTTTCCAAGTTGTTCACTTGTGATGGTCCATTTTGTACCCTTGATCTGTCACATTTGTTCCCAAATTGTCCCTCAGACTGATGTTTACTCAGAAATGCTGAACTCTTTTATAAGTCACTTTGGAAGATGGTGTCTACTAAGTGAATAAATGTAAATGTAAACTTCTATTTGCATTTTGTTGTCATGGTACCTTTACTATGTTCAATGACAAGAAAGTTGATCCAAATCCGATGTGTCCCATTCCTCTTCCCATGCTGCTGAGCTGGCTGCCCAGTCTAACTAATATCTAAATGGGATGTAAGCCCTCTCTGCACTCTTTGATGCCAAGGTGGACAGCACGGTCCCATTGGCCAGTCTGACTGAGGTGACACCTGGATGGTGCACCTCCCTTTATTTTCTCTTGGGCCAATCAGATCAGTCTGTGCTAGGATCTGCCTGGCTGTGACTCCACCCCTAGCTATTCCTTTTGCATGCAGATTGTTGTCTGCCCGTCCAGTTAACATCTGTTGCCGTCCAGCATCCATCAGGTATCATCTGTGTCCTCACAACTTGGCCGGTTTGCTCAATCCGTAATTTTGAATGTCTTCTGTTTTCTCCTTTTGAGTGCGTCTCCTTTCTGCTTTATCTTAAAAGCTGAGATGATTGATTACATGCATAACACCATGCACTGAAAGCTCCCACTTCTGTTCACCTTGCTAATTCATGACTGTACTGTGATGTACAGCTCCCACAGCATTATTAAATTTGCTGATGACACTATGGTAGTGGGGTTAAGTATAGAATGGAAGTGGAGCAGCTGGTTGACTGCTGCAACCACATGTCTCTCAAAGTTGATGACACTAAAGAGATGATCATGGACTTTATGAAGACCCACCCTGCCCACACGCCACTCTACATTAAGAGTTCTGTGGTAGAAAAAGTGAAAGCACCAAATGTCTCATTTTGCACTTGGTGGGGGATCTGACATGATCTATCAATACTTCCTCCTTGACCAAGAAAGCACAGCAATGGCTGCACAGTCTGTGCTGGCTGAACAGGGCAAGCCTTCCACGTTATATCCTCACCACATTCTACTGAAAGCGTCCTGACCAGTTGCATCACTGTCGGGTATGGGAACTGTAATGCGTTTTATGCAATGGATAGGGCGCTCTGTGGTGCCACCATAGGGACTTTTCTTCTTTCTATCATGGACAGGTTCACAAAGCACTGCATCTGTAAGGCCTCCAGTATTGTGGGGGGGGATGCCACCCGCTCTTCCCACAATCTCTTTTCACTGCTTCCATCTAGAAGAAGAATCTGCAGACTAACACTACCAGTCGGAAGATCAGCCTTTACCCATAGGAAGTCAGGCTCCTGAGCACCTTGCCACCCCTGTCCCTGCGTGTGCCCCTCTATCAGAGACTCTTAACCTAATATCTGTTCTGATCTGCCTTCCTTTGCATCCCTTGTCCATTGTACATCTCCTCTCACCACTGACTGCTGCTTGTCAATTTGATTTGTACAGATGTTCTTCCTTGTTCCACATTCCCTTACATAAAATGAACCAGCCCCTCTGTATGGCTATATTGTCATATTTATTGCCTACATTTTTCAGTCTGGCCTTGTGAAACATAATTCCATACCACTGTATAAGACCAAGGTACAGTAGGTCATGTGTAAAGATGCTATGACCATAAAGCCCACTTAACTTCCAGGTCTTCCAGGTCTCTTTGTTGCTGACCTGACCATTACAGCTGATGCTGAATGAAAGCACAACTCCCTTCCTGGTTTTTAATGGCCAGTCTAGCAATCTGAATGGGGTGTAACTCCTCTGTGCATGCTCTGCGGACAACACGGCTGATATCTTCTTTCCTGTTGGACATTACATCGGAGGTGCAACTTGGACTGCTCATCTCACTTTTATCTCTTTTTGGCCAACGTGTAACTGATCGAACCGGCTGGACCTCCACCCAGAGTAGGAGATTTCCCAATGGCCTGCTGCCTGGCATTCAGAGCAACCAGTGAAATACAATAATGGTGAAACAACAACAACATTTATTATTATTATTATTTCTATAGCACGTTTTCATGCAAATGATGTAGCGTGCTTTACAAGATGAAGAACGAAAAAGAAAGAAAATAAATAAAAATTGGCAATACTAATTAATAAAGAGAGGACAGAAATTATATAATGTTATTATACTGGAAAACGAGCAGACGTTATTGCTCTGTAGTGGCACATGTCCTTTCGGTTTAACGTTGGAAGGTTTCAAGTTTTGACTTTGCGTGCGTCTCGCGCTCTGACAGTTAAACAGGAGCGCAATGATGACAGGAGCGCACGTCTGATGCTTTTGTGATTAAAGTTATATACTGTATGAAGATTGTTTAAACAATTATAAAGTACTTTGAATTATATTTGGATGTTGTATGGGTTTTTCTCTTTGTTACTGTTTATTTATTTTGTTTTATTTTTCTTTCAAATTTTAACGAAGTGTAGCGTATGGTGACATTTTGACCACATGTGACTGAATAGGCTACACGGAATGTTTAATTTTATTTTTTTTTATTAATGAAACACGTATGTGAGTGGAATGATTTCACTTTTTAAATGTACTGAATGTTCTTTATTTCATGATATGTTTGTTAATGAACGTTTGTTCATGATACTTTACTTTAACATTTTAGACGTGCGTCTCTCGCGCTCTGACAGTTAAACCTCAGTGGGAGAGAGCGACTGAATAAGCTACACGGAATGTTTCATAGTTTTTTGTTTACTAAGTGCATTCTTTAAAAAATGCTTGGCAGAATTCTGTGGCACTAAGACGTTTTTTGAGTCTTTTGTCTATTGAAGAAATTCAAAGTGGTCTTTTTTGACCAACACTTCAAACTTTGTGGAAGACTATTCAGCATTGCCATCACTGACAGTGACAGTGACTCGGCTGTGGAGATTCCAGACTCCCAGTTAAAACTGTAAACATAATCTATGGATTCCACTACTCTTTGTGCTTCCGTGCTTATTTGTTTTGATATACTGTACATAATATAGAACTTCATGGTTTATTTATTTATGAAGTGTTGTTCCACACTTTATCAGAAGTTGTCTTGAGGCTAATATTTAAGAGTGAAATGTACATATAAAAGCTGAATCTACTGTCTCCTCATTTGTAACAAATTCCAAGACAAAATGTTTTTTTTTTTTTTGAGTCTGTGCCTGTACAAGAAAACTGATGTATATTGTGTGGCCTGGCCTGGGTTAGACTTGGGATTCCCGGCCTGAATAAACTTCCCAGTCTGGCCAGGGCTCCACCTTTAGAGACACAGGAAGCAGAGGGTGATGGTGTAAGGAACCTCATCAGAACTGGCCGATGTTAAGAGTGGTGTTTCACAGGGGTCAGTGCTGGGGCCGTTGCTATTTTTAATATATATAAATGATTTGGAATATAAGTAACAAGCTAGTTAAGTTTACAGATGATACCAAGATAGGTGGATTAGCAGATAATTTGGAATCCGTTACATCAGGATTTGGGTAGCATACATGCTTGGGCAGATTTGTGGCAGTGAAATTTAATGTCAGTGAATGTAAAGAATTACACATAGGAAGGAAAAATATGAGGTTTGAATACACAATGGGTGGTCGGAAAAATCAAGAGTACACCTTATGAGGAGGATTTAGGAGTCGTAGTGGACTCTACGCTATCGACTTCCAGACAGCATTTAGAAGCCTATAAGAAGGCTAACAGACTGTCAGGTTATATAGCGCCTTGATGTGTGGAGTTCAAGTCACAGGAGGTTCTGCTCAAGCTTTATAACACACTGGTGAGGCCTAATCTGGAGTCCTGTGTGCAGTTTTGGTCTCCAGGCTACAAAAAGGACATAACAGCACTAGAGAAGGTCCAGAGAAGAGCGACTAGGCTGATTGAGGGCTACAGGGAATGAATTATGAGGAAAGATTAAAAGAGCTGAGCCTTTACAGAGAAGAAGAGGAGACCTGACTGAAGTGAATTAGTCCATTGGATCGAAATGGTGACTTGAAAATGAGTTCATCAAGAACACGGGAACACAGCTGGAAACTTGTGAAGGGCGAATTTCACACAAAAATTTAGGAAGTTTTTCTTTACACAAAGAACAACAGACACTTGGAATAAGATACCAAATAGTGTGGTTATACAATAAGACGTTAGGCACTTTCAAAACTCGACTTGATGTTTTTTTGGAAGAAATAAGTGGATGGGACTGGCGAGCTTTGTTGGGCTGAATGGCCTGTTCTCGTCCAGAGTGTTCTAATGTTCTAATGTTTTAGCTACTTAGCACTTGCACTTGGTCCCTCCTACTAATGCTTGTTGCCATGCAACATCAATCAGGTGGAAATGAAATGAAATTGAAAGATTTTAGTTTTTGATTTTTAATAAGTTTGCAAATCTTTGTGAAAACATGTTTTTACTTTGTCGTTATGCTTTATTGCTATAGCCCCTCCAACTAATGCCAGCTGTCCTGTAGTATTCACCAACCGATACTTTAATGTGAAATTCACCAACTGATACATTAAAGTGAAATTTGCATTGGCCCCTCCTACTAATGCCTGCTGTCCTGTAGTGTCCTCCAAGTAGCCCCGCCCCCAGCCCCTCCTCTCTTTCTCATTTGGACTGTGAACTTGTGCACTGTCCTGTAAAGCCTTGCCTAGTGGCAGGCACAGGACACAATGCTAGAGTCCAGTTTCTCTGTTCAGCTTCCATTTTTTACTGTTTATGTACCCCCCATCATGTGATTGCCATCCAAATGATACTTTATGGCAGCCAACGCAAACTGGGGGTGACAAAGGACAACCTGCAAGCAAAAGGAATGGTTAGGGGAACCCTGACAAACTGCTATGTGTCTTCCAACTCCCGTTAGACATTTTCTCCAACTATGATGACTGGAATTCTTCCTCCTTGCTGTATCCACCTGACCATTGCCAGCTTTGAGCCTCTCCCTTACCTGACTGGAGACTCCCCTTGGAATGCATCTCCCCTCCATCGTCCCTGTAGCTGACATGCCCCGTTCCATACGTGTCTCCCAGTTCTCTGTCTGGCTGAGCTGACCATTATGGCTGACGTTGAGGTCGGTGCATGTCCCTTGCTGTTTCCTCATAAGTGACCCAGTCATGTTGGCCAGACTGTAACTGAGATGCATGTCCTCACCTGATCCTAAACTGGCCAAGGTGTTATGTGGGTGCTTCTCATTTCCTGCGTTCTCTGTAGGAAAGTATTCAGGTACACCGATTAGTGCTGTGGGTTCCATGTTCTCATCCCGGCCAGGTCACTGTGTGTGTGGAGTTTGCATGTTCTCCCAGTTTCCATGTTATGTTTGATTATCGTATGTCACCCCATAGGCAGGCAAGTTAACTTTTTGGTTGGTTTTGAGTCAGTCCAGCATGATTGGGAGTGTTCCCTCTAAAATAACAGAGAAGCCATTCATGGCTGATTTAGCAGGGACTGAATAAAGCTCACTAAAGTATGGATAGACATATTGCTCACTATGGCAGATGATTCTCTGAAGAAATGTGCCGTTCTCTTTAGCACTTTCTGCACCTTCATTCCCTCCAGTCACAAGGTCATGGTCTATTTTGGATGGCTTGCTCACAGATATCAGCCAAAAATGGTAGCTTAACTACAGATTAGCTTAAGCTCAAGCTACTTTCAGAATCTACTTTCCGGAAGTACTTCTGTGCATCACCTGTTTATTGACCACCAGCTCCATTCATAGGAAGACGTCACTTTCAGTCTGGCACAGCGATGTCAGTAAGCGTGCGGCAAGCTCCACGTGTGACTGCTTGGTGGTTTACCAAAGCACAATAAGACGTAACTCTTAGGTGATGTAAGAGCCGGGGAAACATGTCGACTTGAGGCCAGCGTGATCTGTCAGCTGGTCATGTGAGTGCTGGCTTCTGTCGCAGAAGTCACACGAAACAGGATGATGGGGAACTTTATTGCTCCATTCATTGATTCAGCTGATGCTTTTAAAGATCTCAAATGCATCGGTTTATAAGTTTAAACAATGAAACAAAAGGTCGCTGATGTAACTCCCTTAAAGCCAACGAGGGACCAGGAAGGGTGAATCCAAAGCCACTAGACCAGACTGCTATGGCAGAACACAGAGGGCAATGTGGGCAAATAAGCCAGAAAGGGAACGATACGAGATTCACTGTTGATCCTGCCAATTGTGCACAGGTAAATGTGGACTGTGGCCCAGGACCCCATGGAATTATTGTCACCAGAGCCCTTTAAATGTCCCCGATGTGCACAAGTGTGACAGCGCATAATGCAATTTGTATGCCGAAGTTATCCTAACTGATAGCATTCCCCATATCTAATTGATGGTGTGCTCTGTAGAACCAGAGTAAGATTTCAATGTTCAGCCAACAGCACTTCCCTGAAACCCACACTGACCACGAGCCCCTGCATAAAGACATGCGGAGGCAGAAATAGTGAATAAGAACAGTACATTAAAAACACTGGGGACTCCAAATGTTTCACTATGAATAGAGTCCCCCGGAAACACAACAGCTTGGCCAGGAAAAGTGCACTCTCTGAAAAAGCATTCAATCGATACGTTTCTGACTTCAGCTTAGCCAGGCAAGTTTAAAACAAGGGGCAATTTGGGTGTGGGGTCACAACCTGGGCTATCGAAGGGAGAATAAATATTGTGCTCAGCCAGTGTACTTGAGGTGAGAAATCCTTTTAAAAACATTATTTGATGCTGAAATAGAAAGATTCTTCTTCTTCTTCTTTCGGCTGCTCCAATTAGGGGTCGCCACAGTGGATCATCTTGTTCCATATCTTTCTGTCCCATACATGTATTTCTGTTACACCCATCACCTGCATGTCTTCTCTCACCGCATCCATAAACCTTCACTGAGGCCTTCCTCTGTTCCTCTTCCCTGGAGAAGAAAGATTAATAATAATAATAATAATAATAATAATAATAATAATGGCTCTGTGCTGGTATCTGGAAGGTTGCTGGTTCACATCTCATTACTGCCAGAAGGATCCTACTCTGCTCCTTCCTTAACCTGAAAATTGCAGCAGGGTGCTCTACAATGGCTGACCCTACACTCTGAACTCCCAAGGTCACATGAGAAGACAATTTACCCTCAAAGATTAATACAAATATGCAAAAGGGCGAAGGTCCAAGTCTTTAGAGTTCTGGAGCTCTATGGTTGCGAGACATGGACGCTATCCAGTGACTCGAGACGAAAACAGGACCCCTTTGGTCCTGGGTCTCTTCAGAGAATCCTTGGTTTGACTTTGTGTTGCTCACGGAGTCCTGAATGAGGCACATGACCTGCATCATGAGGGAGTGTCAGTTACGGTACTATGGCCATGTGGCGCATTTCTCCAAGGGTGATCCAGCTCATAGAATCCTCATTGTTTGTTACCTGAGTGGCTGGACCAGGCCAAGGGGTCACCCACGTAACAACTTGGTGTGGCAGTTAGTGGGTCATTTACGGAGGTTGGGACTGGACCGCGTGTCTGCCTAGGAGGTTGTCAGCAGGGCTCTCGAGATGTTTTGTCATGTACTGGGTACGGCAATGCACTGTACCGGTGCATACTCCCCAACTTGACTTGTCTTGACTTGATTAATTCAGTGTACCAAAAATCCATCTTATTTGTATAGTGCCTTTCTCAGATTCGCTAGTTTACATACCTGAACAGAATGGTGTTGTCGATAAATGACATTTGCTTTGGAAAGGTCGTTTCTCCATCGAGTGACACAAACCAGGTACAGTTAGCAAGCTGGTCGTTTCTCCATTGAACAATACCATGAAGTTTAATGGTGGTGGGAGAAAAGTGCCTAGAGCCTAGTGAAAAACTAGAGCTGCTTTATTACACTTTTTAAATTTTACTTTATGGCTTTTTGTATTTGATTACTTTTACCTTCACAGCTAAAAATGCCTGATGTTGTGAAAATGATTTGACGTTAGAGTGTTGCTTCTTAAATATTTTTTCTACAATCTTTCTCCTTTCTTCTCTTTCATTTTCAGACTCTTTGCTTTTACCTTTGTCTCTGATGACGGGTCACTTGCTATTAACTATAATTTTAAGATTTTACACTACCTACTTTCTCTATCTCTCTGTCTCTGTATACGAGGGATGTTCAAAAAGATCAAAATTTTTTTTAAATTCTATTTATTAACACTAGAATTTCCAAAGCTTACGAAAAAACTTGTAATCCTGGCACACCTTAAATCCCTTCGCACCTTTCCATCAACGCCTTTTGTGCTGTAAATGTGTCAATCAGCACAAGCAGCAAGCAGCCTGCTATCCCATCCTCCCACTGCCGCAGAAATGGCAAAAAGCTCTCCCAGCTCAAGTCATCTAATGTTCTAATCTGTTCTACTCTGATGTAGGACCAATTCTTATCCTAGTCAGACTTTAAATGCTATTCTGTGAGGGCTGATAAATACAGGCACAGAACCTTCACTAATCAACCTACAGACAGGCCTCATCCCAGGCAGCCAGACCCTAAAATGAACCAATAGGCTTCAAGGCCATGAACAGACTTAAAGAGTATGCTGGGTTTTAACAGAAAAAAGACTTTTCCATATTCCAAACAAACATACACTCACCTAAAGGATTATTAGGAACACCATACTAATACGGTGTTTGACTCCCTTTCGCCTTCAGAACTGCCTTAATTCTACGTGCCATTGATTCAACAAGGTGCTGAAAGCATTCTTTAGAAATGTTGGCCCATATTGATAGGATAGCATCTTGCAGTTGATGGAGATTTGTGGGATGCACATCCAGGGCACGAAGCTCCCGTTCCACCACATCCCAAAGATGCTCTATTGGGTTGAGATCTGGTAACTGTGGGGGCCATTTTAGTACAGTGAACTCATTGTCATGTTGAAGAAACCAATTTGAAATGATTCGAGCTTTGTGACATGGTGGATTAATCCTGCTGGAAGTAGCCATCAGAGGATGGGTACATGGTGGTCATGAAGGGATGGACATGGTCAGAAACAATGCTCAGGTAGCCCGTGGCATTTAAACGATGCCCAATTGGCACTAAGGGGCCTAAAGTGTGCCAAGAAAACATCCCCCACACCATTACACCACCACCACCAGCCTGCACAGTGGTAACAAGGCATGATGGATCCATGTTCTCATTCTGTTTACGCCAAATTCTGACTCTACCATTTGAATGTCTCAACAGAAATCGAGACTCATCAGACCAGGCAACATTTTTCCAGTCTTCAACTGTCCAATTTTGGTGAGCTCGTGCAAATTGTAGCCTCTTCTTCCTATTTGTAGTGGAGATGAGTGGTACCCATTGGGGTCTTCTGCTGTTGTAGCCCATCCGCCTCAAGGTTGTGTGTGTTGTGGCTTCACAAATGCTTTGCTGCATACCTCAGTTGTAACGAGTGGTTATTTCAGTCAAAGTTGCTCTTCTATCAGCTTCTTCTCCTCTGACCTCTAGCATCAACAAGGCATTTTCGCCCACAGGACTGCCGCATACTGGATGTTTTTCCCTTTTCACACCATTCTTTGTAAACCCTAGAAATGGTTGTGCGTGAAAATCCCAGTAACTGAGCAGATTGTGAAATACTCAGACCGGCCCGCCTGGCACCAACAACCATGCTACGCTCAAAATTGCTTAAATCACCTTTCTTTGCCATTCTGACATTCAGTTTGGAGTTCAGGAGATTGTCTTGACAAGGACCACACCCTAAATGCATTGAAGCAACTGCCATGTGATTGGTTGATTAGATAATTGCATTAATGAGAAATTGAACAGGTGTTGCTAATAATCCGTTAGGTGAGTGTAAATACCCTTCAAGGTAAAGGAAAACTGAAACCAACTGGCCTGAAGAACAAAACTAAAACTAAATGAATTAAAAATGGAAAAGATGAACAAAATAAGGCAAAATTAGACAAAAAGATATACCTAAAAAGGTACTCCGAGGCAAATAAGTCCAAATCCATAACGCATTCACAAAATCCAATAAGCAGCAGTGTTAGTTTTGTTGATAAGATGAAGATAAGACTAAATCAAAATGTATTGTCAAAATTGACACTGATAATCAGTAGCAAAATTTTGCATAAGAGATAAAATCCAATTGAACTCACAATTTAAATATCTAAACTCCAATGACACTCTAAGAGGAACCATCTGTTGCTCCTCAATATAAAGGCAGAGGGCGGTCCCACAGAAGTGACAGCATTATGGCTCTGCCTCTTGGTGGCTCCACCCACAGAATAATAGGAACATAGTCAGACAACTTAAATACACAATACCTGCACACTTAATAATACACCACCACAACAATATTAACAAAAAATACATAAAAACAAAAACACCTCAAAAATAATAATTCAAACATAACACAACTAACTGTTAACAGTTTAGTTTAGGTTCTGCAAAAATGCATCAATTGCTCATTTAGTGTTACGTAGTACAAGACCTTAACAAAGATTTCTTTTGGTCTATAAAACATCAGCAGATGGGTCATTCATGTCTGTGCTGTGTGGCATATTGACATGCTGGTAAAATGACTTGTTAAGTTAATATAATAGATTCACAGCTCTCATGTATATGGGCATGCTTCTGATGAGACATCAGATGGTGCCCTGGGGGATTTCCTCCCAAACCTGGATCAGTGAGCTCCTGGACAGTTTGTGGCTCAAGTTGGCAGTGTTGGATGCACCGATACATAACATCTCTGAGATTTTCAATTGGATTCTGGTCTAGGGAATATGCAGGCCAGTCAATGACGTCAATGCCTTCATCATCCAGAAACTGCAGACAGCCATTGTCCTGCACCAGGAGGAACCCAGGACCCACAGCACCAGCATAAGGTCTGATAATGGCTCTGAGAATTTCATCCTGGTAACTAACAGCAGTCAGGGTACTGTAGCTTAGCATATGGACATCTGTGCGACCCTCCAAGAACATGCCTCCCCAGACCATCACTGACCCACCACCTAACTGATCATACTGGATGATGTTGCAGACTGCATAATGTTCTCCATGGCATCTCCTTCCTCTTTCATGTCTGAAACATGTGCTCAGTGTGAGCCTGCTCTCATTTGTGAAGAGAACGGGGTGCCAGTGGCAGAGCTGACAATTGGGTATTCACAGGTGAATGCCAGTCGAGCTGCATGGTGATGGGCTGTGAGCACAGGTCCCACAAGAGGAAGTTGGGCCCTCATGCCACCCTCATGGAGTCTGTCCTGGTCAGAAACATGCACACTAGTAGCCAGCTGCAGGTCATTTTGTAGGGTTCTGGCTGTGCTCCTTCTCTTCCTCCTCACACAAAGGAGCAGATACCGGTTCTCCTGCTGCCTTTCTACGGCCCTGTCCAGCTCTCCTCGTGTAACAGCACATCTCCTGGTATCTCCTCAATGCCCTTGAGACTGTGCTTGGAGACACAGCAAACCTTCTTGCAATGTGCCATCCTGGAGGAGTTAGACAACTTGTGTAACCTGAATCGGCTACAGGTACCCCCTTATTCTACCAATAGTGACTAGCAAAACTCAAAACTAGAGAAGAATCAGTCAGGAAGGATAAGGAGAGAGCAAATGTCGATGGCCCCCATTGCCTTTTTGGGGGTGTCTTGCAGTCACCTCTCCTGTGCCCCAGTTGTCATTTTCATTTACACCAAAGCAGGTGAAGTTGATGCACAATCACTCCTGCTTCCTAACTGGACAGATTGATATCCATTAAGCTTAACTGACTTGGTGTTAAGCTGGGATGATTAAGTGGTCCCTTCATTATTTGTGTGTGTGTTTCATGCAATAAAATATGTTTACTTGCTTATTTAATTTTTTATTGTATTACAATTTTTGCCAACTGTTCTGAGGAAACATGCACGTTAGAGGTTCATTGTATGGAGTACACATGATAATAGATTTGACATGACTGAGCTTGCCTGGAATTATGACAAGCAACCTTCAAGACCAAAAAGTGGTGACAGTGAGGAGGCAAGACCACCCCTGTGCCCCCATACCTCTCGTTAGGGAAATAAATAGATAAGATAATGTACAGAAGACAAAGTAAAGGGGGCTTTTAGTACTGTAGTGCTGGATGTGAACATGATCTGGGTGACTTTTTAATCAATCAATCAATGAGTGACTGAATGAGTGAGTCAGTTAATCAATTAATGAATCAATTGATCGCTCCTCTGGTTACTTCATTTGTTCATTCATTTTCATGACTTGTCTTTCTGTACAGATGAGTTCAGATGACTTCAGTCTGTGACCGCAGAGGGACGTCTAGGGAGGGTCCTCCAAAACACAGCCCACTCAGACTGCTTCACACGGTTGGCCCCCTCTTTGCTTTTTCTTTCCTTCTTTCTTGTTTCCCTTCTCTTAGACATGTTCTGTTGTGTTTGGCATAAGGAGTGAGATCCTGCGGTGAAGCTCCCTTTTTATGGACTCTTATTTAAATAATCTGTCTCCCTCCTCGTCCAGACGGGCGGCGTTCCTGTGTGAGGCTTTCTCATACTTTCCTTTTGTAACGTAGGGCCCTCCCAAAGAATGCCGTAAAAAACGGAACACCGGACCCCCATCAGTGGACAATAAGGTCCACTGCGAAAGGCAGAAAGTCTTAGCCTGAGGACAGACTGGCCTCACTGTGGAAATCCATGTTCAGCCTCTGACCTACAGGGGGCGCAGTCCGGATAAAGAAGTGTAAGTGGGTCTTCCAGACATCTCCTGTTCCCTTGGATGGTGAACGGTGTCAGATTTCTGTCAGACTCTTCTGGGCTGAGGAGCACGGTGGAAGCGTTCCCACCCCACAACTCATCAGATGATGCATCAAAATCATTCCCTGCTGCTTGATGGATGGTGTGGTGGAGTAGCTGAAGCTGCAGGATGCTACTTCAGTTCTCACTCGCTGTCTGGCCCTTGCATTCCTGGCCTCTATTGTAAAGGAGCTGCTTTTAACCCTGAATTGGTAAGTCACCTTACACCAGGGTGGGAGCTAAACGTTCAATCATGGCTTCTTGTTGACTCGTATCCCTTCTCCAGCAAACATTTATTATGCATTATGCCCTGAAGTTCATCTTCTGGCGTCCATTATACAATGATATTCTTATTTGAATATCTTCTCAGAACAGTTGACCATAATACAAAACCAACAAAGACACACACACACTAAAAAAATATCAGCAACTCTGTTAAGTATATTTTGAAAGAAAACGACTCAGACCCTCCGTATCATCTTTCACAGGCAGTGGTCCATCAAAACACTTTATAATGATCCCGTAACTCAGCATGATGTTCTCAAAATAGTCAACGGTTTCGGGGAGCAGAGCCTAACCCCCTCACCACTGAGTGCAAGATAGGATCCAGCCCTGGGTGGGATTCTGAGCAGTAATGGAGGCAGTGTGGTGTAGCGGTTAGGGCTTTGGACTTCAGACCCTGAGACAATGCATTCAGATTTTAGTGCTGACACTGTACGTGTGACCACGAGCAAGCTACTTCACCTGCCTGTGCTCCAACCGGAAGAAAATGAACTAATTATATTTCTTCAATGTTGCAAGTCACCTTGGATAAAGATGTCAGCCAAATAATAAGTAATAATAATACATTCACACATATCATAATGGTTCCTCTTGATGTTTGCCTACAGAGTAGTCAGTGGATCAGCACCAAGGAGACACTTCTGAGGTCCTGTGCTCCTTCTCGACCACTCAGGTCTGCTGTTGAGAGGCGTCTGTTGATCTCAGTCCGGGCTCATCCTCTGTTGCTCCTGGCTGGTGTAATGAATTGCCCGGCTCCCTCTGAAATTCGGACTCCCACAGTGTAGTTTATAGTCCAAGAATTGTTACTCGTCTGGCATGTTGTACTGAGCTCTTCACTTGTGGTGAACAATTTTGTAATCTTGTCCTGTAACACTCGTTTTCCTAAAAGTCCGCCAGACTGGCTTACCGAATTATCACTCAGTCAGTCAGTTTCTAACCCGCTAAGTTCTGAACAGGGCCGCGGGGGGCTGCTGCAGCCTATCCCAGCAAGTGTAGGGGGCAAGGCAAGAACAAACCCTGGACTGGGCACCAGTCCATCGCAGGACTTTACTCAATTATGATGACCTCGTTTGTAAGTCACTTCACATAAAAGTGT
This sequence comes from Polypterus senegalus, assembly GCF_016835505.1. Lineage (NCBI taxonomy): Eukaryota > Metazoa > Chordata > Cladistia > Polypteriformes > Polypteridae > Polypterus > Polypterus senegalus. Next base: position 27,339,533 of record NC_053156.1, read on the forward strand.
CTGCTAAGCAAATAAATGGACACGTAAACTCAGGACCGCATCCACACTCTTTGGACATTTAGGAAGAAACATCACGCAGACATTGGGAGAACATGAAAACTCTTCATAGTCAATGACCATGCACTGAAAAATCATGGCAGTCCTGGAAGTAGTGGTCTCAAGCTCAGTGGGCAAACTCTTGTGCACAGCCACAGTCCCAGTCACACCAGGGCTTCTTCTTGCTCTCCCCCTCCCAATACCCCAACTCTCCAACATGCCCACCCACAAATCAACTACATTAGTATTTCTTATAACAGCATTCATTTGAACAAATATATAAATAAATAATGAATTAACAAAAAAGCAAGCATCACAAACTTAACTATACATTTTTATTTGTATCCTTTATAAATTCAAATCTAATTAATAATAATAATAATAATAATAATAATAATAATAATAATAATAATGGTCCAGGGAATCAAGGTGCTGTTTCTCTTTGTTACTTGATCTACACAACAGTATTAACATATGATAAAACAACAAAAATTACTACTACTACTACTAGTAGTAGTATTAATAATAATAGGAATAATAATACTATTGTTAATCTTTGTTACTTGATATATCCAATAGTAACAATTGTGACATGTGAAACAACATAAACAGAGAAACATTTTACTACTACCACTACTACTACTACTACTACTACTACTACTACTACTAATAATAATAATAATAATAATAGCACTACTAATATTAATAATAAACTCTACTACTACTACTACTACTAATAAAAATAATATATACTAATAGTACTACTACAACTATAATAATCTATCATATAGTGCATTTTCTATCTATCTATCTATCTATCTATCTATCTATCTATCTATTCTATCTATCTATCTATCTATCTATCTATCTATCTATCTATCTATCTATCTATCTATCTATCTATCTATCTATCTAATACAACTACTATTACTACTACTAAAAATAATAATAAAAATGGGGTGGCACAGTGGTGCAGTGGGTAGCGCTGTTGCCTCGCAGTTGGGAGGCCCGGGTTCGCTTCCCGGGTCCTCCATGCATGGAGTTGGCTTGTTGTCTGTGTGGGTTTCCTCCCACAGTCCAAAGATATGCAGGTTAGGTGCATTGGCGATCCTAAATTGTGCTTGGTGTGTGTGCACCCTGCCTGGGGTTTGTTTCCTTCCTTACGCCCTGTGTTGGTTGGGATTGACTCTAGCAGACCCCCCTGACCCTGTAGTTGGGATATAGCTACTACTAGTAATAAAAAATATTATTACTACTATTAATAATAAGTTCCACTACTAGTATTACTATAATAATCTATCATATAGTGTCTTTCCTATCTATCTATCTATCTATCTATCTATCTATCTATCTATCTATCTATCTATCTATCTACTACTACTACTACTACTACTACTAATAATAATAATAATAATAATAATAATAATAATAATAATAGCTGTCCTGGGTATGACGTTAATCTGCATCCAGCCCTCCATGTAGGCCCTCCAGACTGCAGGGAATAACTTGGGTGTTAGTGGCAGCATTGGTACTCCAGCCACCATAACAAACCTCACAGTGATCCATTCCATCTGAGCTAGTGTGGAGCTGTGGTGTCACCCGTTCCATGGCTAATCTGGGATCCTGAGGTGGTTTGTGATGTGGTGGGTGCAGCAATGCACTGTGCATGCTTGTAACCTCTCTTCCTCCTCCTCCTCCTCCTCCAACTACTACTACTAATAAAAACAAAAATAATTAATATTAATACTACTACTACTACTACTACTATGAAGTAGATACCCGGTCAGAACGAAGCTGAATATTTAGATATTTCAAGAGTGAACATGTGACTTTATCACCAACCCTTCTGAATTTGTCTAAACTTTATTTTGGCCACCCAATGTCAGCAGATAGTATAAAAACATCAGTAATAAGATGACAATAAAATTAACCAAAAGTTGAACTTCTCTTTATCGGATGTCAGAATTGTTTGCCTGCTGCTTTTCCACAATTCAGCCAATCACTTATTAGCAAGCAGAGAGCCTGAGTGTGTCTGTGAGATTTACAAATACATCCTCAATGCAGCAACACTCTGAGCACATCATTTGTTGACTAATGCTCTCAGCCTTTAACAACTTGGAGAGTCCTGAGGTCCGTATGGTGGTATTAAATAATCCTCAACCATGTGTCAGATGGCTACTGTAACATCAGATAATATCTGTTTGACACATTTTTCACACTCTGTTTGACCTTTCATTGTCAATGTTACAAACAAGTGCTTTACAAAGTAATCAAGAACATGATAGAACAACATCACTCTACATAGCACCTTTTATAGACGTGCCATCCCCACCTTTAATAGGCAGAATTTTCACCAAGCAATTCAAGAAGCAATCAAAATAATCTGACACTCTATATGAAGCCTCTTTAGACTAGCAGAGTGGAGAAAAGCAAAAGTCAATTTACACCGAATAGTTAAAGGATGTGCCTTGAGATACAAAATGAGAGGCCTACTTAGTAGTTTAGGGCTTTGAAGCCATTCAGTTACCTGGGAGTAAGCCAACTCTGGAGGGCCTAAGGTGGTTAAAAGACCTGGCATTGAGGAGACTGGCCAGTCAACTGTCTTCTTATGTTATGGTGAGGGCAACTTTTTCAGGCTATGAGTGGTGCCCCTCAGGGAGCAGTGCGGGGGTCACTGCTATTTTTAATATATGGAAATGGTCAGAGCAAGAATACTAAAACTAGAATAAGAATACTCGACACTAATGCTGGCATCAGAGGTAACCTACAAAACTTTATCTCAAGAAGATGAGAGGAGAATGCCCCTTGTGGAGTGAGGTTATCCGTGGAGTACCCCAGGGGTCTGTCCTTATTAATGACATTGGCTAGTAAATTTGTGAAATTCACAGATGATTCTAAATTTGGAGGAATGGCAGATACTGAGGAGGCCCTGAAACAATTCAAGAAGACCTGGACAAGCATCCAGACTGGTCAAACACCTGAAAAATGCATTTTAATGTAGAAATATGCAAAGGGCTGCATGTGGACAAAAGGAACATCACTTGTAAATACAAGAAGGTAGACACTGCCCTACAATAAGCAACATCTAGAAAGGATTTAGGGGTGTATGTTGTTACAAGGTTCTCATCATCCAACTCCTGTCATCTAAAAAAGGGCAAATATAATGTTAAATTAATGTCATGAAAATGTTTGAATAGACATCAGTGTCCTAAAGTGTTGTGAGAGACTGGTCATAGATTACATGAACACACAACTTCATGCATCACACAACCCACTGAAGTTAGCCTTCCATTCCAACTGGTCCACTGAAGACCACAGAACAACCTGATCGAGGAAAACACCAACGTCATTATGCTGTTTATTGACAGATTCTGAGAGGAAAGCTGAGACTGCTGGGCTTCAGTTCCTTCTGGTAGAACGACAACAGACAGACTACAATGGCAATAACATCTCCAGCAGCATAACGCTGAGCTCTGGAGCCCCCCGGAGATGTGTGCTCAGCCCACTTCTATTCACTTTTCTAATTAATCACTCTACTGTGACGTACAGCTCCAACAGCATTATCAAGTTTGCTGGTGACAAGGCGTTAGTAGGTCTCATTAGCAATGATGATGAGACAAAGTACAGAACAGAAGTGGAGCAGCTGGCATGACTGGTGCAAGTACAACAAACACGTCCCTCAATGTTGATAAAACTAAAGAGATGTTTGTGGACTTCAGGATAACCCGCCCTGACCACACTCCATTTTGCATCAAGAGTTCTGTGGTATTAAGCGTGAAAAGCACCAAGTTCCTTGGTGTGCAATTAATGGAGGACCAAACATAGTCTATCTGTACCTCCTGCTTGACCAAGAAAGCACAACAGCAACTCTGCTTTCTGCAAAAGCTGAAGGGTGCAAGTCTTCTAAGCTGTCTCCTCATCACATTCTATCAGAGCAGCACTGAAAGTGTCCTGACCAGCTGCATCACTGTCTGGTATGGAACCTAACCTAATCGCAAGTCCATACACTGTGGAGACAATCATAGGGCCTTCCACTATGGACATTTTCACAAAGCTTTGCATTCGTAAGGCCTCCAGCTTTGTGTGAGATCCCATTCACACATCCCACAATCTCTTTTCCCTACTTCCATCCAGCAGAAGGTTTTGGAATCTGCAGACCAACACTGACAGATTGAACATCAGCTTCTTTCCAAAGGCAGTCAGGCTCCTGAACACCTCGTCATCTCCTGTCCCTGTGTGTGCTCCCTTGTAATAGCATCTTATCTAATTACTCTTCTGATCCGCATTCCTTTGCATTCCTTGTCCATTGGTCACCTCCTCTCACCGCTGATCGTTGTTTGTCAATATGATCTTGGCTTGTACAGATGTTCATCCTTGCTCTACATTCCCTTATGTAACATTTCGCTCCCTTCTATATTGTTATGTTGTCATATATACTCAGCAAAAAAAGAAACGTCCTCTGACTTTCAACTGTTTTTACTTTCAGTAAACTTAATGTGTAAATATTTGTATGAACACTAAAAGAGTCAACACCATAAAACATAAACTAAAAATGTTTCACAATGTGTCCCTGAATGAAGGGAGGCTCAAAATCAAAAGTACCAGTCAGTATCTGGTGTGGCCACCAGCTGCTTGAAGTACTGCAGTGCATCTCCTCCTCATGGACTGGACCAGATTTGTCAGTTCTTGCTGTGAGATGTTACCCCACTCTTCCACCAAGACACCTGCAAGTTCCTGGACATTTCTGGGGGGAATGGCCCTAGCCCTCACCCTGCGATCCAACAGGTCCCAGACGTGCTCAATTCTTTCGACGATAAACACGAATCCGTCCATCACCCCTGGTGAGACAAAACCGTGACTTATCAGTGAAGAGCACTTTTTACCACTCCTGTCTGGTCCAGCGAAGGTGGGTTTGTGCCCATAGGCGGTGTTGTTGCTGGTGATGTCTGGTAAGGACCTGCCTTACAACAGGCCTACAAGCCCTCAGTCCAGCCTCTCTCAGCCTATTGCGGACAGTCTGAGCACTGATGGAGGGATTGTGTGTTCCTGGTGTGACTCAGGCAGTTATTGAGGCCATCCTGTACCTCTTCACGCAGGTGTGATATTCGGATGTACCGATCCTGTGCAGGTGTTGTTACACGTGGTCTTCCACTGCGAGGATGATCAGCTGTCCTTCCTGTCTCCCTGTAGCACTGTCTTAGGCGTCTCACAGTGCGGACATGACAATTTATTGCCCTAGCCACATCAGCAGTCCTCATGCCTCCCTGCAGCATGCCTAATGCACGTTCACGCAGATGAGCAGGGACCCTGGGCATCTTTCTTTGGGTGTTTTTCACTGTCGGTAGACAAGTCTCTTTAGTGTCCTGCGTTTTTAGAACTGTGACCTTAAATGCCTACTTTCTGTAAGCTTTTAAGGTCTTAACGACCATTCCACAGGTGCATGTTAATTAATTGATTATGGTTAATTGAACATGCATGGAAAACATTGTTTAAACCCTTTACAATGAAGATCTGTAAAGTTATTTGGATTGTTAAAACATTATTGTTGAAATACACAGTCCTGAAAAAGGGACGTTTCTTTTTTTGCTGAGTATATAATGTCTAAATCACTCCGCAAACTTGAGGTGGATCATAGAAAAGGCGAGGGAGTACCAGAAGAAGCTGTACCTGTGCTTCATTGACTATGCCAAGGCTTTTGACTGTGTTGAGTGAGCATGATAAGCTTTGGGAAGCACTGAGTGAGGTTGGAGTGCCAGCGCACTTGGTTAGGTTAATCGAATATGATCAAGAAGCCACATTGTGAACCAGGTATGGAGACAAAGAATTGATCAAGATTAAAAAGGGTACAGGGTGAGGATACATCTTCTCGCCTTTCATCTTTTCAACCTCTAGGCAGAAGTAATCATGAGGAAGCTGGACTTGAATGATTTGAGTGTTGGTGTGAAAAGAGGCAGAACAACCATCAGCAATTAGAAATATGCAGATGACACTACCCTGCTGGCAGAGAGTGAGAAGGACCTCAAGAAGTTGATCCTGAAGTTAAAAGAAGAAAGTGAGAAAATGAGACTTTGCCCGAACATTAGGAAGACCAAAATCATGACTGCTGCCAACAAGAAAGTCCACATAAAGATCAACAATGAAGAAACAGAAGTGGCTGACAGCTTCATTTTCCTTGGGTTCCTGATTGACCACAGTGGCGGTTCGACAGCAGAGATCAAGCGTCAATTAGCGCTGGGGAGCGCAGCCATGTTGAGCATGAACCAAATATGGAAGTGCAAGGACATCTCAGTCACCATCAGACAAAGACTGATCACTGCCATTGTGTTTCCGATCACAATATATGCTTGCCAGTCATGGACACTCATAAAAGCAGATAGAAAAAATATTGATTCCTTGCTGGAGAAGACTTCTTCGAATTCCATGGATAGCTAGGATCACCAACAAGGAAGTTCTTGATCATATAAACCCAGAGTTGTCCCTGGAAGGCAAGATCACCAGAAACTGACCTATTTTGGACACGTGATGAGGGTAAAGGAGAAAAGGAGGCGCTACTCGGAATGGTCAGTGGTAAAAGGAAGCAAGGGAGAGCAAAGGCCTGTTGGCATGATACCACCAAGAATGGCACAGGAATGAATATCAAGCAACTGAAAGAAGGCATGGAAAACAGGGAAGCATGACGAGGACTGGCCTACAAAGTATCCAAGGGTCGGACATGACTGAATGGATAGGAGGGAGGGAATGTCTATATGCTGCACTTTGGAGTGTAATTTCATACCACAGTATAATGGACTAAGGTATGTGTAAAGACAGACAATAAATCCCACTTGACATGATTTAAATCAAAAAACATTATCTTCAAACTAAATAACACGCCATTGAAACCACACCTGGAGTCTTTTGACATCCCTACAGAGAAAGACAGAGCAGCACATCCCTGGACTTAAGGACATGTCTAATGGTGACATGCTCGGAGCATTAAACCTGTTTAGTCTCAAGAATAGGAGACTGCATGGGGACCTAATCAGGTCTTCAATATTCTCTAAGGCATTGATTTAGCAGATCCAGTATATGAAAGGTGAATCATATACAGTACGTGAGGACACCAGTGGAAATTAAAGCAAAATGCATTTAGGACTGAAGCCAGGAGGTACTCCTTTATCTAAAGAGTTGTGGGACTCTGGAACAAACAACTGAGTCATGGATTTGAAACAGAAACCTTGACAGCCTTTAAGAAGAGATATGGGGACAGCTTAGCTACTAGCTAAACCAGCAAGTGTGATGGACTGAATGATCTTCTCTTGTTATGTTCTCATAATCACTAAGCTGGTTAAGATTGCAGATGATACCAAACATGGAGGAAAGGAAGAAAATGGCTGAATTGTTACCGAGGGACTGGGACAACATACAGGCTTGGGAAGATTAATGGACAATGACATCTATATATATATATAAAATACAACATCTGTCTGTCTGTCTGTATGTCTGTCCACTTTTCATGAGAGAACTACTTAACGGATTTAGATCAGGTTTTATTCTATAATTTGCTTGAACATTCTGGTTGATTTTGCGACTTCTCTCATTGCACTAAGTATCATAGTTCGCTTGTGGTACGGATTTATTTGCACGAATCCGAGAGAGAGGCTGTGGGCTGAGGGGAGGACGAAGCAGGCAGGGCCGCCCTCACTCATGCGCCAGCCTCCGTTCGAGTCGTTTTACCTCTCGCGGGAAGTTGGAGTGTATCTTGCCCCCGCTTAGCTAGCGATACCTGTTTGTTCAGCAGACATTATCATCTACAGATTGTTAAGGTGTAACGTTTGGCGTTTTTCAGAGAGAGATCAGAGCTACGTGTGTTTAAGAGGGTAGCTGCTGATTGCCAGAGATGTCACAGTCATGTGCATTTTTCCCCACATGGGGTACGCTCTCTTGAACACGATCAGATACAATGCCAACGTCTATCGATTTTTGAAGTTTTCCTGTTTCACTACTACATGGGTGACAGCTGCAGGGGACAGCTAGTTTAATATAAATAAATGTGAAGTATTACATGTAGCATGTTAAAATGTTAGATATGAATATAAAATGAGAGGTCAGAAACTTGAAAGTACCTCTTATGAGAAGAATCTAGAAGTTCTACTGGACTCATCACTATTTCCATCCATACAGTCTTCAGAAGCTATTAAGAAGGCTAACATCATGTCAGGTTATATAGCACCCTGATGTGTGGAGTACAAATCCATGGAGGTTCTGCTCAAGCTTTATAACACACTGGTGAGGCCTCTTCTGGAATTCTGTGTGCAGTTTTGATCTCCAGGTTACAAAATAGACACAACAGCACAAGAAAAAAATTCCAGAGAAGAGTGACTAGGCTGAGAGGTGAGAGCTTTAAAGTTTAAGCAAATGGAAATTAGAACATTAGAACATTAGAACACTCTAGACGAGAACAGGCCATTCAGCCCAACAAAGCTCGCCAGTCCTATCCACTTGTTTCAAAAAGTCGAGTTTTGAAAGTCCCTAACATCTTACTGTCTACCACACTACTTGGTCTCTTATTCCAAGTGTCTATTGTTCATTGTGTAAAGAAAAACTTCCTAATCTTTGTGCAAAATTTACCCTTAACAAGTTTCCAACTGTGTCCCTGTGTTCTTGATGAACTCATTTTAAAGTCACCATCTCGATCCACTGGACTAATTCCCTTCATAATTTTAAACACTTCAGTCAGGTCTCCTCTTAATCTTAAACTGCAAAGGCTCAGCTCTTTTAATCTTTCCTCATAATTCAACCCCTGTAGCCCTGGAATCAGCCTAATTAATTAAGAGGGGACCTCAGTTAAGTGCTTAAAATTATGAAAGAACAAGTACGGTGGATCCCAGGCTGTTAATTTTAAACAAATTCTTCAGCGCAAACATGGGGACACAGTTGGAAACTTCTTAAGGGCAGGTTTGAAATGAACATTAGAAAGTTTTTCTTCACACAAAGAGCCATAGACATGCTGAATAAGTAACCAAGTAGTGCAATGGAGAGCAGAACTTTAAGGACCTTCAACTATTGACTTGATGTTAGGTGAATTGGATGGACAAGCTTTTTGGGCTGATTTGCCAGTTCTCATCACGACTGTCCTAATGTTAAATGTTAGGCACTGATTGGAAGTCTAGAGGTTTGGAAGCCTTCAGTCAGCAGACACTAAGACATTTCTGAGGAGTAAATATTTGATATCAGGAAACCTGGGTCTCTCGTTCTAATATGTTAAAGGTTTTGCATCAGGACATCAGGCTGATTTGGAAGTCTACAGGTTAAAATGCTTCAGTTACTAGACATTTAGTCTCCTCTGAGGAACATACGGACATGTCAACAGGAACCTGATGCTACCTTCTCCAAACACAAAGGATATGGTCTGAGGAGTTCAATTGGGAGTCTACTGGTTTGAAACCCTTCACTCTTTGGGTCACTTCACTAATTCTGAGGAATATGAGGGGATCGGGAGGGAGAAACTAAGGTTAGAAGGTTAAATGAACTTGAAGAATATGGACACCGAGTGAGTGGCCGAGCTGGGGGTCCACTGACTTTGAAGCCCTCTAGTCACTGGTCTGTTAGTCTACCCCTGATTGTTACAAGGAGGTGAAGAAAATTGATGACAAGAGACCAATTCTGCCGGGCAATTCTGAGCTCCTCTGAAGGGACTTGGCTCAGTGACAAATGGTCTGGAAGTCGACTGGTGTCTGTCACTTTAGTCACCAAGCCTTTTCCGAGGAACTCAAGGAGGTGAAAGGTTTAGGGATGTGAGTCCCAGGCCCCAGATCTTTACCTCTTCCCTGCTTCATTGCCTGCTTATGTCAAACAGCCACACATTAACAAAGAGTAACAAAGCCCAGCCAGTTGAAACTGGACACTGAACTCCATGGTCATCTGACATCCCGATGTGGCTACCATCTCCTAAAATCAGGGTTTGTCTTCATGGGCCTGCCATCCACCTTTGTCTGGTTGGGTGACCACTTGATTCTCAACCTTTGTGGGCGAGGGGGAAGGTTTTGTCTATCTCGGACCACCCCCCCCCTTCCCCATCCTGTTGTGTCCGCGTGGGGGCTGCCATCTCAGAACACCGGCATGTTCAAGTGTGCCGCTCGCCTCGTATTCCCGCAGGCATGTGACAGGAGGCCTGACTCGAATTAAGCACCAGGAAACGGGACAATGCTCTGGCTCCTGCAATCTTCCTGCTTCAAAGACTTCTTATCATTCCCTTTCCAAAGGGGAAGGCGGATTTGCCAAACTGTTCCGAGTGACCGGTTTTCTCAGGTCGCCTCCAACTTGCGTGCTGCCTTTTCAAAATTCCAAACGTCTCTGGAAGGGGTGATTGAGCACAGAAATATAGAAGTGAAGAAGTGGGGAACTGCTCATTATGGTGGCGTTTGGGCATTACAAGATGATCAGTGCAAGGCTGGTGGGACACTCTGTTTCACTTTCCCTCACACACACTCTCTCTCTTTTGATTCATTCTGCCTTGCTCACTTTCTCACTCTCTATCACTCTTGCTCTTCTGACAAAATAGACCCTCGGTGCGTGTGGCAGGGAATACAGAACTTTACCATCTACAGGGGCTGCAATACAACCTCTGTGGACTTGGGGGCCTCACTGGCAGAGGAACTTTACGTGTTTTGAGACCATACATTAACACCCAGTCTCATTCTCTCAGCCCCCCTCAGACTCTAGTGCCCAGACACTCACTTTACAGGAGGCGAGTGCTCAAGTCACGGAAGGCTGCTGGTCCCGACGGGATACCAGGGAAGGTGCTGAAAGAGTGTGCTGACCAGCTCTCACTCGTAATAACCAGCATCTTCAATCGCTCCTTGAGACAAACCTTCATTCCACCCAGTCTGAAGTCAGCCACCATCATTCCTGTACCCAAGAAATCTCAATGAGTATCGCCCAATAGCACTTACATCTCTCATCATGAAGTGCGTCACAAGGTTGGTTTCACACTACATCAAAGCCTGCCTCCCGCCCGCTTTTGACACACACCAGTTTGCTCACAGAGTGAACTGAGGATGCCATAGCCATAGCTATCCACACCACACTGAGCCATTTGGAACACCAGAGGAGCTATGTGAGAATACTCTTTATTGGCTATAGCTGAGCTTTTAATATTATTATTCTATATATTCTAGTCAGGGCGGCACGGTGGCACGGTGGCGCAGTGGTAGCGCTGCTGCCTCACAGTTAGGAGACCAGGGTTCACTTCCCGGGTCCTCCCTGCGTGGAGTTTGCATGTTCCCCCCGTGTCTGCGTGGGTTTCCTCCCACAGTCCAAAGACATGCAGGTTAGGTGGATCGGAGATACTGAATTGGCCCTAGTGTGTTTTTGTGTGTCCTGTGGTGGGTTGGCACCCTGCCCAGGATTGGTTTCTGCCTTGTGCCCTGGGATTGGCTCCAGCAGACCCCTGTGTTTGGACTCAGCGGGTTGGAAAATGGATGGATATTCTAGTCAGCTAACTGTCTAGCTTAGGTTTATCCCCACTCTTCTGTGCCTCGATTAAGGAGTTTCTTATCAGTCACCTTCAGACCATGAAACTCGCCCCCCACTTTACCTCAACTTGCTCAGTCAGCACTGGTTCTCCACAAGACTGTGTGCTGAGTCCATTACTGTACAGCCATGACTGCAGTCCAGCCCAACGTAATCAACAACAACATGTATTACTATAGCTTTATCAATGCAGCTCAAAGTGCTATACCAGATGAAGAAAGAAAAGAGAAAAATATTTTTAAAAAATTAGACAATACTAATAAAAAACTCTAGAGGGCTGGAAAAAAAAAACAAATCTGCAAGGGTCCCAAGACCAGCCAGCAACCCTATTTCAGGCTCCATGTGGAAGAATTACTTGATGATGGTCATGTGGACATCTTGCCTTCAATCCATCAATGTAGGGACTGCATGGTGCCCTGATCAGGTGGTGAGGGTGCAGAGAAAGTACGGGTTGGTATGGATTGGGGAGCCATGATAAAAATGATAATTCAATGGATATACAGAATATAAGGGTCACACTAAAATGAGGGTCTGAGAAAGCCATGTTTACATAATGGGTTTTTAGCAGTTTTTAAAAATGCTCCACCATATTAGCCTGGCAAATTTCTATCAGTAAGCGACTCCAGATATTAGGTGCTGTGATAGATGGAGGCCTTGCCCTTCTAGTGGGAGGACCGGGGGAGAGGATATATCCACAACAGCACCTCCCATGAGATGCTAGAGGGCAGCCCCCCTGGATTGCATTGCGGCCATAGGCTTGGAGCTTGGAATCTCAACCACCATGGGATACCTGAACAGTCCCGGAGCCATGAACTGCAACACTTCCGCCACACCCGGAAGAGGATCAGGGAGCATGAGGAATACTTCTGGGGACCCTTACAGCTCTCCCGCCACACTCAGGAGTGCTGCCGGAAGAAGATCAGAGGGCACCTGTAGCACTTCCAGGTGCACTATAATAGAGGCCGCCTCACTCCATTCTGGGAGCCGGAATTGGGAGGTGGAGGACAGAGCTTCTGTCGATGAGTGTAGGCTGTAAAGAAATGGGAGAATAAAGAAAGAGAGAGAAGAAGAAGAAAAAGTGACTGAGCAATACTGGTGATTTGAGCACTGTGTGCTAATAAAGAAGAAAATTAAAGGGTTTTGCACTTGTGTCTCTGGGCCTGTGTGTGTGTCTGGGCTGATTTTCCACAGTGCATAGCAGCAGAAGGCCGCCTCACCACTTCTGTTAAGTTTAGCTCTTGGAATTCTAAGCAGACCCTCATTTGAAGAGCTAAGGTCTCGATTAGGAGTGTAAGGTGAGAGGCATTCTAAAGTAAAAGATGGAGCGAGATTATTGAAGGCTTTGTAAACCATAAGCAGTAATTTAAAGTCAATAACACTAATAACAGCATCTTCAAATTTGCTGATGACACTAGAGTGGTTCGACTCATCTCAGAAGGGAACGAGTCTGCCAACAGAGAAGAGACTGAAATTCTCAGCTTGGACTTCCGCAGATAACCTGACACTGAACACCATGAAAACAAAGGAAATCATCTTTGACATCAGGAAATACAGCACAGACCTGGCCCCCCTCCATATCATAATATGATTGTGTGGAGAGGTTCCCAGCCTTCAAATTCTTGGGTACCTTTATCTCTGCTGACCTGCCTTGGGCTGCATACAGCAAAGCGGTCATTGAAAAGGCACAGCAGCGACTTCACTTCCTGAGACTGCTGAGGAATAATAATCTGGATCAAAAGTCGCTGGTGAACGTATACCGCTCCTCCATAGAGAGTGTGCTGACCTACAGCACTGTATCTTAAGGTGGTGGTACAGAAGCTGCACTGCAGCAGGCAGAAGGGGTCTTCAGTATGTTATCATTGCAGCTGAGAAGATTGTCAGCTGCACTCTTATTCTACTTTACTCACTCTCATTCACTTTCATTTGCTCCTTCACTTTCTCTCATTTACTCTCACTCTCTTATGCTCTCACACTCCATTTGTATCACTCTCTCTCTTTTCTGGCCCATCCTTCATCACTTACTCTCATTCTCTTTGTCTCACTCCCTCGCTTCGGATTTATTCTTCTTTGCTCACTCTCATTCACTCTTTCACTTTCTCTAGTTCTCTTTCTCCTCCTCTCTCATTCTCTGTCTCTCCTGATTCATTCTGCCTTACTCACTCTCACTCACTCTCTCAATCACCCTAACTCTCTCACTTGCTCTCTTTCACTCTTGCACTTCTGATTCATTCTGCCCTGCTCACTCTCTTTCATTCACTCTCTCACATTCTCTTATTTACTATCTCTATCCCATTCTCATTTTCACTCTCACACTCTATATGTCTCTCTCTCGCTCTCTCTTCTGACTCCTTCTGCTCCACTCACATTCACTCCCTTGCTCACTCTCGCTATTCTCATTCAATCGTCCTCTCTCACTCTCATTTTCACTCTCACACGCTGTATGTCTCATTCTTTTTCAAACTTTCTCTCTCTCTTTCTCTCTCTCTCTTTTTTCCCTTCTGACTCATTCTGCTTTGTTCACTCTCATTCACTCTCTTATTCACCCACTTTCTCTCGTTCATTCTGCCTCTCTCACTCTGATTTTCACTCTCACACTCTGTATGTTTTACTCTCTTTCAAACTCTCTCTTTCCATCTCTCTCTCTTTCTCCCTTCTGACTCATTCTATTCTGTTCACTCTGATTCACTCTCTTATTCAACTACTTCATCTCATTCACTCTCCCTCTCTCACTCTCATTTTCACTCTCACATGCTATATGTCTCCCTTTCTGTCTTCTGGTTCTTTCTGCCTCACTCACTCTCACTCACACTCTCTCTCTGCACTATTTGTCTCATCTGTCTCATTCCCTGAGCAAATCCTAGACACCACCAGCCTGACCCTCCTGACTTGTTCATTCTCCGTGACACAGCAGTAGCAGTAGCAGTGGGACTCAAATTCAGGGTCTTTGGTGTACATGGCCACTTTCTCTGTCTTAGACACCATCTGCTAGGGCCATTACAAGGAGAATATTCTTCCTTAGTGTGTGCCTAAGAAGAGATACCCCCATTGTGCTACCTGCTGGGTCACTGTGCCCCCTTCGGTTCTGTTTAATGGTCCAGTTCAGTATACCAGTGAGGTGGGATTCCTCCCCCACTGCCTTTCAAAATGGGCCGTGTAACTCAGTTAGGCCAATGTGCGTTGATGACTTATCTACTCATGTATTGAACCAAGTGGCCAGTTAAGGTATCTAAGGGCCCAGTGTAACCAGTATACTCCCAGTTTCAGTAGAATTTCACAAACTGTCTCTGCAATGCCTCCTTGGCCTTCTCACATGACTCTGTGGCCCACTGAAATTGCTGTGGTCCCAGTCAAATTGTTGTCTCTGCTGGCCATTCCTAGCATGGTAATGTGCCCACCTGGTATGACTTTTTGTGTTTTTCTTACAGTTTTTCCTGATCGCTTACACACTATTACCAAACTTATTAGCAAAAACTTCCAAACCATACTGCCATCACCGAAATACAAACTCATTTTCCAAAATTCTAAACACTATTCCCCTTTTTTGACTCAGGATTCACTTTTTGCACAACACAAATCCCTTCATGTATCATTGGGTCCAATATGTGCTCATTTAGAAGAGCACTGCCTTCAATGTCATTAACTCAAGTCAGCTCAGTTGGAGCCCATTTAGCACCAAAATGCCCAGGTGTTAATGCTATGAGTCAAAACTATTCACTCACCAGTTCACTTGTACTGGAACAATGGACCAAAGGCCACAGGAAGAAAGAGGAATAGGACACAGGAGTGGAGCTGGAAAAATAAGAGCGTGAGCAAGGAGACAAATGGTTTCAAATGAGATTTGTGCCACTCTTGTTGGCAACTGAACCTGAGCCACTTCACAGTAGCTTCTATGATATAAACCTTCAGGTCAGGTTAGGTCAGGTTGGAGAGCATGAAGTGGTACAGTGAGTTGTTGAACCCACACGATAAAACAGCTCGGGATCCTGGTTGGCAACCCCCCCAGACAAACACGGGGTCCAATCCCACCCTCCGGAAATGACCCTCTATCTGCCACATCCAGGTGTAAAGTGGGTGTCCCCTTGGTCTGGGCCAGCCGCTCAGGTCTTTAACAGCAAGGGACAAGCAGGCCGGATCACCCTCAGGGAATCGCATCACGTGGCCGTTTGCAGTAACTGACCCTCCCTCACAATGCAGGTAATGTGCCTCGGGACTCCATGACACAAAGTCAAACCAGCGGTACCCAAGGATTCTCTGAAGAGACACATCACTGAAGGAGTCCAGTCTTCATCTAAGGTCACTGGATAGCGTCCATGTCTCCCAATCATACAGAAAGCACCAGGACTCTAAAGAGCATTCATCCTTTTGCATAGATATCTGGAACGCCACACACCCCTTTCCAGTTACCTCATGACCCCCATGCTCTCCCAATCCGTCTACTGACTTCATAGGAAGAGTCACCAGAGACGTAAATGTCACTGCCAAGGTAATTAAACCTTTTGATGAGGTCATCACTCTCACCACAGACAGACACACTGCTGATGGTTCTGCCCAAGAAGTCATTAAAGGCCTGCATGTTGGTTTTTATTAGGACACTCGCAAGCCCAGACCCTCAGATTCCTCGCTCAGTCTCTCAAGAGCCCTGATCAGAACGAAGATCACAGCATCGTCAGCAAAGTTAAGATCAGTGACTCTTTCTTCACCAACAGATGTCCCACAGTTGTTGGACCCCATGACCTTGCCCAACACCCAGTCCATACAAACACTTAACAGAGCAGGAGCAAAAACAGACCCCTGACGAACCCCAGAATCAACTGGGAAAAACTCAGAGGTTATGCCTCCACTCTACACAGCACTCATAGTACCAGTGTACAGGCCAGCCATGACATCCAGCAACTTTGAAGGAATCCCACAAAGTCCCAGGATGTCCCACAGGGCAGCTCGTTCAACCGAGTCAAACACTTTCCGATAATCAACAAAGGCTGCAAAGAAATTCTGCCAATACTCAAGTTTGCACTCCAAGAGAACCCTCAGTGCCAGGATGCGGTCGATGAGACTTCTTAGGCGTAAAACAAGACTACTCCGGTTGCTGGTAGGTGATCAAGTGATCAAGAATCCTATTGAGGACGACTGTAGCAAGGACCTTACCCGGCACCGAGAGCAGTGCTATCCCCATGTAGTTGTCACAATCCTGGCGATCACCCTTCCCTTTCCAGATAGGGACAAGTCCCATTTTTCCAGTCAGTTGGGATGACGCCCGTCTCCCAAATGGAAGCAAAGATTGCTTGCAATGCCGGGAGGACAGCCTTACCACCAGCCTGGAGAGGTTCACCCCCTGATACCACAGACCCCTGCAGCCTTTCCCCCCCTCAGCTGGTTCACCACCTGTGCAATCTCAGTGAGACTGAGGGGGTTCACTCTCACTTCTCACAGTCAGGTCACTTCTACAATATGAACCTTCAGACAGGAAAGTAGGCCATCCATTTATGTACTGCACTCTCTACTGTAACTTTGGAGTTCTGTACACTGTTATGTACCGCACCTCCATGCACTGTAGCTGTTTGCTCTGTTGGACCACATGCTCTCTGAAATACATTGAATTACTGCGCCATTACACATAGTTACTCTATGTTCCTGTTGTAAAATGGACGGTTTTACTTGGAGTATATTGTTCTCCAGTACTGAGAGATGACCACCTGGTGGAAGCAGGAGAACCCTGTTTTCTGAAGATCAAGACAGGGTGATGATCAGTATGGTTGCAACCAACAACGTAATTCACTTGCAGGAGATACAACAGAGGGTTACTGACGACCGAGAAATCATCGGAGAGATTAACGCAGTCAGCATTTCCACAATTGGCCTCATTCTTTGAAAGGACAGGTTGACGATGAAGCAGGTCTATCATGTTCCTTTTGATAGGATCTCCGATGGAGTTTCTGTAAAAACCAATGCCTGGAATATATGCAGGCGTGAATTTTTTCCATACTGTGAGAAGTATTTGAGTGTAGTTACAGTATGTATTACGGTGCGGTAGAGGACTATATAGTGTGGAACATGCTGTATTTACGGCCTCCTTTTTTGTGTGCTCTAGCATTGTGGTTCAGAGTAGTCATTTACTGCAGTGTGTCTAATCTCTTGTAGAGAATCTTAGAAATAGAAGCAGGACACAATCCTCATGATCTCCTCTTTGCTGATGAGGCAGCCTCAAAATCTCACTCAAAGGAAGAGGGGCATGAACAACTTTGTGGATGTCCCTGGCCAGTGAGGGAGGAATGTGACAATGAGTGCCACCATCAGCCACCGAGGGATCCTCCACCAGCATGCCATCCTTGGTCCATATGACACCATGCTTCTACCGGCTTTCCTTATGTATACCAACTCAACCTGAGGGAGCCAGCACAACCAGAGCAACCATGTTACGGTGTAATCTGTGACAATGTCATTTTTCAGGTGGCTGCTCTGGCTCGTCACTGGTTCACCAACAACCCCTGATTCAGCAGCATCTTTCTGCTCGCATATTCTCCCTTCCTAAACCCTATAGAGGTTTTTTTTTTTCAGCATGACAGTGGAAGGTCTACGACCGAGACCCCCTACATTCTTGTTCAGCTCCTCCAGGCCATGGAGGAAGCTTATTTGGACATCACAGCTGAGGCTTGCCAGGTTTTTCTTAAGCCCACTGCCTGGGCAGGCATGCAGCCTCAATGAGATTCAATGGCCTGACCCTGACCAGAGCAGGGATGCTGCGGCTGAATAGAATTTTTATTCTTTCCAATTATTTATGTATTGTGTGGTACAGTAAAGGATAAAATGTTTTAGGAAATTTCCACATTTGTTGTTTTTATGTAGTGTTCATTACATGGCAGTGACACCATGTAAAGTGCTACTTTAAGCAGGACTGAATATATCTGACTACTCAGAACTTCTTCCATATAATTTAAAGAACTATATTGCAAAACACATGTAAATTAAAGAACGTAATAAATGTATCAAAACTAAATATCATTTACTT
The DNA here is from genome assembly GCF_016835505.1 of Polypterus senegalus. Lineage (NCBI taxonomy): Eukaryota > Metazoa > Chordata > Cladistia > Polypteriformes > Polypteridae > Polypterus > Polypterus senegalus. The sequence goes on from NC_053156.1 coordinate 27,358,089, forward strand.
TACTTTAATCCTATTTCCAACGAAGACGGTCAAAAAAAACTGATGCCCCCCGATGTCCTGCTTGACAGCGTTTATCTGAATCAAACCCCTTTACTGAATTAAAGCTGGAAGTAGGGCAGACTAATAGAGCGCCTACTCAAAGGCATAGCTAATCGACAGATACTTAACCACTAATACAACTAATACAACTGAACACCAGCAAAACTAAGGAGCTGGTGGTGGATTTTAGGAGACCCAGGCCCATCCTGTGCCCTGTGATCATCAGAGGTGACTGTGCAGAGGGTGCAGACCTATAAATACCTGGGAGTGCAGCTGGATGATAAATTGGACTGGACTGCCAATACTGATGCTCGGTACAAGAGAGGACAGAGCCGACTATACTTCCTTAGAAGGCTGGCGTCCTTCAACATCTGCAATAAGATGCTGCAGATGTTCTACCAGACGGTTGTGGTGAGTGCCCTCTTCTACACGGTGGTGTGCTGGGGAGGCAGCATAAAGAAGAGGGACGTCTCATGCCTGGACAAACTGGTGAGGAAGGGTGGCTCCATTGTAGGCATGGAACTGGACAGTTTGACATCTGTGGCGGAGTGATGGGCGCTGAGCAGACTCCTGTCAGTCATGGAGAATCCACTGCATCCACTGAACAGAATCATCTCCAGACAGAAGAGCAGCTTCAGCGACAGACTGCTGTCACCGTCCTGCTCCACTGACAGACTGAGAAGACCCCACACTATGTGACTCTTCAATTCCACCCGGGGAGTTAATATTATACAAAGTATTGTCTGTCTGTTATACCTTCATTGTTATCATTCTTTAAGTTAGTATTGTTCTTTATGTTCAGTATGCTGCTGCTGGAGTATGTGAATTTCCCCTTGGGATTAATAAAGTATCTATCTATCTATCTATCTATCTATCTATCTATCTATCTATCTATCTATCTATCTATCTATCTATCTATCTATCTATCTATCTATCTATCTATCTATCTATCTATCTATCTATCTATCATTTTCATGCACATGCTCATCAATGTATTTATATGGCCATGTAAAGACTAATGTCATATGTTGTGGACCACTGGGATAGTACCAGCCACCCTACCCGACACAGACAGGCAGACACAAGTTCAAGTCCAGCACACACGTTTATTTCCCTTTGCTCCCCACTACACAGCACAGCACAGTACACAAGTGGGACAACACAGTCCTTTCTTCCTTTCTCTTTCTAAGTCTGCCATCTCTGCTCCTCTCCCAGCAAGCTTTGTCTTCATCCTCCCGACTCTGCTCCTCGAATGGAGTGAGGCGACTCCTTTTATAGGGTACCTGGAAGTGCTCCAGGTGCTCCCAGATCCTATTCCGTCAGTACTTTGGGCTGTGACTCTGAAACTGTCCAGGTGTCCCCCTGCTGGGTTGAGTTCTAATCTCCAAACCTGTGGCCCCGCTATGAGCCAGGGGGGTTGCCCTCTTGTGTTGCCCTGAATATGCCCTCTCCCCCGATCCTTCCATCACAGGGGCATCCACACACGTACATTGTAATGCACGCAGACCTCTGTACCCCCTTCTACAGATGTATGAAGTCAAGTATATGCAAATACACACATGCAAGTAAATACACAGACAGTATAAACAACATGCAGAGGATCACCTGAGAAGTGGAGGTGAAGGTCAGGTGTACGCTGACTTATGTTCACTGAAACACCCGACAGCCAATGTTTGTACTTTCCTAGAAATGCCTCTTGTCAGACACAAGAATATCAGCATCATTTCATGGGCTCTGTGGAAAGAAGAACACAAGGGGAAAGGGGTGACATGGCCACCACTTACCTCTCCATTTGCATTCCTTAGATTCCTCAGTGTGTCATAGTGGCTCAAAGCTTTGGACTTGAAGCCCTGAGGCTGTGGGCTCAAATCCCACTACTGACACTGTGTGACTGGAAGCAAGTCACTTTACCTGCTGGTGATGCAAAACAAATGTAGTCAATTGCATCTTGAAGGTCACCATGGATAAGGGCACTAGCTAAGTCCTCATTGGAATAATGCAAGAGAAGGTACTGGGAGTCGTATGACGTCACATCTGTTTTAGCATTAGAAGTCCTGTCCCAGTGGTCTTTAGAACAGGTTCCCACTAGAAGTCCAAGGAAGTCCAAGCTCCCTGCAGAAGCCCACCTTTTGTATCCCGAATGTGGTACTGCAGGTGTTTATCCCCATTAGTTATTTGCTCTTTTTGTCCTAAGGGTACCCTGGACTTTAAACGGGCATCTCCCAAAACCCCAACTCTTTGACTTGATTTGTGATTCTTTTACGTTCTATACGTTCAAATTCCCAGACAAACACAGGTGAGTGCATTTGTGCCAGTGCTTAAACCGGGCTAGACTCCTGCACATGTATGCTATGGGCATTATACACACTTCATGTACTGCATATGTACTCACGTACAAGAAATCAGGGGCACACTGGCCATTAGGGCATTTGGACAATGCCTGGTGGGCCACGGACTCTGGTCCAGTCATGGGCCGGCCATTTCATGAAATAAATTTTATGTACTGGTTACTGTTTGACATTAAAATTGTTTTTCTAAACTACTAAGTATTATCAGTCCGGTACTGCGATTTATATAGTCCTATATAATATACCGCATAACGTTATCAAGTTGTTTTAGTTGTCAGTACACAATGTTGAAGCAAAAAATTTGGTCAAAACTGCCTTTTGCCAATTTCTGTTTCGATACCGCTACATTTTGGTTAGCATATACATTATTGCAATTTATTTTATCACATATCTAGTATTTAAATTCTTCGGTACTAATAATTAGTTTAGATTATGTATTGTGCATTTTATTGTTCTCTGGTCGTTGGCGTGAGCGATAATTAGTGATTTTCAGCTGCGATTATTAGTATCATGAAATAAAGTTATAAAGCACAGGATAGGAATTTTTCATATTAGGACGGAACATTTCTAGTTTATCATTAAGTTAATGGAACATTTCAATCAGGTGAGGTTTTCATTCTAACCTCGGTTATAATTTATTCCATTGTAAATGAGCAGCTACTAGGGTGCTGGCACTTGCACATGACATTGATATTTGACATACACTCTAATAACGTGTAAGCCGTATTACTAAACTTTTCATTCGATTTTATTTCTAAGCATGTTGTCAAATTTGAAGTTGTGTCTAAACAACAGAGTACAGATTAAACAGTTTAGATTGAGTTCATATCATAGGTTCATAGCAAGTAGCAAGCTGCGTACTCATCACAAATTTTAAGAAAATGACAATGAATAATGGGCTGAGTGGGTTGATCTCATCACCTTAGTCATTGAAGGATACCCGGGCCGGTTTTGAAACCCAGTCCGCTCCCGCAAGAAGTTTAAACAGAAAAAAGTGCATGCATAGTTGTATGCACATGCAGTATGTTAATATGCATACGATAGAAAATGCAAATACCATCAATGAAATATAGAAACACACACATGCACATTCATACCTTTCTATATACATGCATTTGACCACATATACAGGTATGTATGTCTTCCCACATGCATATGCAAGAATTCACCCAAGTATAAACCTACCCGCTCCATTAACAAACTCTTGTGCAGAGTCCAGTATATACACAGAGACTGAAGCTTGGGCAACGAGACGAGCATCTGATGGCACGTGTGGCGGTGGTGACTTCGATGTCACTCTGGTCTTCTTGGAAAAATATGTTAAAGCCACATTTGACAAAGTGGTTAAGGCTTTGGACTTCAAACCCAGAGACTGTGGGGTCAAATCCTGCTACTGACACCACTGTGTGACCACGAGCAAGTCACTTCACCTGCCTGTGCTTCATTTGGAAAAAAACAAAAGAAATGTTACCAGCTGGATCTTATGTAATATAAGTCGAATTGGATAAAGGCGTCAGCCAAGCAGGTCTGCCGCGTGCACTTGCCCTTCTGTTAACCTGTCTTACTTAGTGTACACAAACGTGCGCACCATACATTGTTGATACACGCGTGTCTTTATGCAGTAAGAACACCATCGTGTGCACACGGACAGTACACACAGCAAGGCCAGATGCACGTGCACATACACCTCATACAAAGAGACGCGCGCACACACAGAAACGAACAAGCATCCCTTGAGCTCACGCGCATGCACGTGCATCGCTGCCAGTTAAACGAACACCCCGCTCGCAAAAAAACAAAAACTTGGGCTGCGTGCTCGTTTGATGTACTGTATCCATGGAGGCGATGTGTAAGACAGGGACTGCGTGTGTTTTTCTTTGTATGTGTGTGTGTGTGTCTGTGTCTGTGGTGGGGGTGCTGATAAGGTCCTTCCTGCCATTGTCTTGCTCCGACTGCCTCTGAGCGCTAACTGTTCAGATGGCCCCGCCTTCTCTCTCTTCCTCTGCGCGGTGACCAGACTGCGCTCCGCTCCGCTGACATTCGAGGCGACAGCAAGAGCCGCTGCTGCCTGCAACCCTCCACTTCTTCTCCTTGTTTGTTTTTCCGCGAACACCTTTTATGATTTATAATTCCTTTCTAACCCGTGGATAATCTGACGCTGTTAAGCCGCGGACTGCGACTGCAAAACACGTATTTTTATTTATTTATTTTTTGTTGGGGGGCCGCTTCTCTTCCGACATCAACTTTGCAGCAACTTTGAAGCTCGCTGTGTTTCATCCCATTTCGGTTTGTGCAAATCTGTGTCTCCTAAACTGGATGTTCAAGTTAGAAACGGGTAAGCATGCATCGCTATTTGGGCTTCTACTCTTTGGGCTGTGGTTGGGAAAGGGGGGCGTCTGGAGATGAGCTCGTGCGGCTCAGTTCTTTGCAAGCAGGATGCTTAGAGGAGTGCGTGCAAGTGGTTACTCGTTCTGTTATTTGTTCGTGTAAAAGGCCAAGTCTTCCCGACCGTCAGTGCTGACCACGGCTGGTGGTCCGAGCTATTCAAATAAAAAAAACTGTTGAGTTTCTCGTAACCCAAGCTTGAGTGAGTTTGATTGCGAGCCCAGGGTTATTACGTTTCAGTGTTCATGAAGCAAAGTCATGTTTCGTGCGTATGCATTTTAACTTTAAGGACCGCGGTCGCTATATCTGCCTTATTCTGCAATGTCTTGTGCAATTAGTCTGGCTTTTTGTGTTTGTGGTTATCTGTTTTTCCCATTTTAAAACAGATCGTTTCCTTTTTCGTTTCCAAACTGATACATTTTTCACGTTATGGGTGGGTACCCGAAAAGATGCTGAGTGCAACACAGAGGGAGTGACTTTGCATTGCTTTGGTGGAAAGTGGGGGGTTGGAGTTGTGCAGTTAAATACTGAGAGGGTCGTGGAGATTCGTAAAAAAAAGAGTGAGCTCTTTGGTGTCGCCTTTTTCTGTTTTTCTTTGCAAAGATTCATGAATTATTATCCATACACATATCTACTGACTTATCCAAGCGTATTCAGTTTTATGATCACCGGGCGCTTGACATAGCAATATTGTAAAGCCAAAGGAATCTGGGGCGGAACGGCAGTTCATTAAAGGACACGAACGCCCATGGACCAAAACAAAACGACAGTTTACATTTGTCAGACAAACTGAAATCTATATCTCTGGATCAGGAATTATTATTATTATTATTATTATTATTATTATTATTATTATTATTATTATAGATGTTGATTAATGTTGTTGTTATATGAACTTGAATTACATAAAGCGAGTTCATTAATGGAGTATTATTGATTTCTATTAATAAGTCCATTTTCTCAGTTCACACATTTCCAGCAGCGGATCACAACAGGCTGGGCCCAACGGCAAACATCAAGTTAGGTCCATGTCCTATTCGATGACAGGTGACAGCCACAAGTGACCAGGTTACACGTGCCGAACAAGTTCGTGGCGCGCAAGTAGTCCGTCCGCTGATTTTATTCACAGATTTGCTATGAGCGGGGGCGACGCTGTATATAGCATGAAGATTTGCGACTGCTCCCAAAAGTCGGATCAGACCTCCGGACTGTTTCTTATTATCGAGGAGTTCGTATGTTCTTCCACTATCTGCATTTGTTTTCGTCTTACTGCGGTTTTCCTTTCACAAAACAAAATGTTATATTTAGGGACCTGAAATTGCTCCCGTATAAGCCGAGCCGACCAATGTTGGTTCCAGCACCGCCTTCAGTTAAATTAAGCGAGTCCGTTAAATGGAGGGCCACTTTAAACGATGCTAAGTGTCTGGTATACGCCGCCTAAAACGGTGCAGTCGTCTGTTTATTGTAGTGCAGGATGCCAAACTTCTTAAACAGCTGTCGTGATACACTTCGTTTTCTGGTGTTTTGTATAACTGTACAGTAAAATCGCTAGTTTAATATTAACAAAGTACGTAATGAAGCACTTTTTCCGCCTTACTTAGGGTTACTTGAGCACTAGACGGAAAATAACAAAAGTGTATCCGTAGAGAAATATTCAACACAATAAAAGCCCATTTAAGACTGTGATTTTTGCCATGTCCATCCACTCGTTCATTTTCCTAACCAGCTTATATAGGGCAGGGTTACGACGGACCAACACAATTATTGGGCTACTCATAAGTACACAGACAGCTTTGCTGTGTTAAAACTAAGTATGCTGCCTTCACTCTTCTACAGTTTGGAGATCACGAGTTGAATAAGAATACAGATATAGCTGACCACATAAAATAAAAAAATAAAAATAGTTGGATGTATCTAGAACACTACCAGCAAAAATGGGTGTTCCATTTGAATATTTTAACAAATAAGGTTTTGGAGAACACGGAAAATAATTCTAATTTAACAATAATAATAATAATAATTTGACGGAAATGTGAAGGAATCGAGTGATTGACTGTAGACATACGGAAACGTGCAATGCAGCATAATCACTTCTAAGAAGTAAACTTCGATAAAGTCGTCCAGCTGCGTCAGAACGGAGGGAGAGCGTATTGGTTAACGGGTGCGCGTGCGTTTGAACGGCCATGCCTGCGTCTGGGCTGCCTGCGCGCTTTCTGAAGTTCCCCACTAGCTGGTGTATTTCTGTGTGCCCGGGGTTCAAAAGTTCTTTTTAAGCTAATTTGAATGTGCAGTGTCACCGTTTATTACAACGTGGGTACGTGGGTCGAAGCGTTAGTGTGGTGAGTCCACCAAAGCAGGTTATAAATTCGGAGCTGGAAAGGTGCAAACGTAATGCAGTGCACGTGTTCTTTCTAACGGTTCTGACATCTGAAAGGACCCGTGCTTTGCTTAAGCGGCCTTATTTATTTATTTATTTATTTATTTATTTATTTATTTGTTTGTTTGTTTTTGTTTCTTTGTTTCTGATAAAAGGAGATTCTTTTATTAATCAAAAACAAATATTTAGCCTAAAGAGTGCGTATTGATTCATTATTTTTTTATTTTTGCATTTTATCTATCTATCTATCTATCTATCTATCTATCTATCTATCTATCTATCTATCTATCTATCTATCTATCTATCTATCTGTCTAAGTCCCCCATTATTCCTACATCATAGTGACAGTACTCTTTCCTTTTCATTTTCACACTACCATCATATTTTCTTGTATAAGTTTACTTCTGAGCCCAGCATATTCATGTAAGTTAAGACACCGTTCTTCTTTCCTTTATCTGTATGCTAACATTACCCAACAAACTATTTGTTTAAGATTGAGGGGTTCCTCCACCACCTAGTATACTATTATCAGTCAATATTACCTGCCTGCCTCTTCCTGACCCTCTTGACAGATATTGAATTTCCTTTGGATGCTTACCCCCCATTACCTGATTATTCCTCCTGATAGTGTGGTTTTACAGTTCTGGTCCAAAGACAGGAAATCCTGAGTTGTATCCCCCCATAAAAAGGAAGCCAAACTCCAAGTATAATAGCCTCACAGGAGAAGGGAAGACATAAAGTTCAAATGGATAGAAAGAAGCTACTGGTGGAGAAATATGTTGCTTGCACACTAGGGGTGGACTTACATGTTTGATGAAGAATTTTAATTGGCTGTATTGTTTATTAAACTTTTGCCTACACGTTTCTGATTGAGAACTTCACTGTAATCTATTTTCATTTTGGTCAACAATTACAGCATAAACATGTGATGGCACTGGGCTATTTTTACTTTGTAATTATAAGGAAGTGGCTGCAAACTTTTTTTTTTTGTCTCTCAGCGTCTTCTTTGGTTGTGAATGGAAGAAGGCAACACCAGAGCTTTCTGCTTCTCTAGCAATCATGTGTCATGATGGACTGAGTCATGAGTCAGGTCCGGATCTCCCCGGCCTTCTGTTGCTTTTTGCACAAGTTTCCTCTCGTGTCTCTGATTTGAAGCAAAAATCTAATAACCTCCTCAACTGTCATGTGTGTCAGTCTGTTGTTATATAGACAGTGAACATAACTTCATATTTCAAGCAGTCTTGAGTATGGGAAATGTGCTATATAAGTAAAATGTATCTATCTATCTATCTATCTATCTATCTATCTATCTATCTATCTATCTATCTATCTATCTATCTATCTATCTAGCTATCATATAGCATTTTTCATATGTGTCCGGTTTTTAAAGCTGAAACAAACTAACTGTCAGCAGCCATACCACCTGCACTTCAGACTAAGTAATCCACCTGAAGGTAACCATGTTTTGGGTCCACCAGTAAATGACTGGTAGACCATGTAGGAAAAGCTTGGGTTGCTGTTGGAAGATATGTTGTGAGGCCAGCAGAGGGCGCTTACCCTGCGGCATGTTTGTTGATCCCAATGCCCCAGTGCACTCATGAGGACACAGTGCTGTAATAATTGGCACCATACTTCAGATCAGAATTTAAATTTAAGGTTCTGACTCTCTTTGGCCATAAAAGAAGAGTAAGAGATCTGCTGATGTCTTAGATAAACTGCCCCCTAATCATCCCTAATTAGCTATTTGTCCGTCTCCCTGCTTTGCCACCTAATAGCTGAACTGTGGGGAGTGTAGTGGTGCAATAATGTCTGCCATTACACCATCCAGGTGGGTGCTGAACTTTGATGATGGTTGAAGCGCCCCCCACTGTCTATGTAAAGCACTTTGAGCAGATTAGAGCACTATATCAATGTAATTAAATTATGATTATTATAGTGCCTATGTGGGTGGCACTGCTGCCTTGCAGTTAGGAGACCCGGGTTCGCTTCCCGGGTCCTCCTTCCGTGGAGTTTGTATGTTCTCCTTGTGTTTGCGTGGGTTTCCTCCCACAGTCCAAAGACATGTGGATTGGTGATTCTAAATTGGTCCCAGTGTGTCCTGTGGTGGGTTGGCACACTGCCTGTGATTGGTTCCTGCCCTGTGTTGGCTGGGATTGGCTCCAGCAGACCCCTGTGACCCCATGTTTGGATTCAGTGGGTTGGAAGATGGATAGAAACTATCTATCTATCATGCCTTTCATCTATCTGTCAGTTATATAGTGCCATTCCTATCTATCTATGATATAGCAACTTTCATATCTATCTATTAATTATTGCCTTTCATATCTATCTATCTATCTATCTATCTATCTATCTATCTATCTATCTATCTATCTATCTATCTATCTATTATTTAGTGCCTTTCATATCTATCTATCTATCTATCTATCTATCTATCTATCTATCTATCTATCTATCTATTATTTAGTGCCTTTCATATCTATCTATCTATCTACAGTGGTGTGAAAAACTATTTGCCCCCTTCCTGATTTCTTATTCTCTTGCATGTTTGTCACACAAAATGTTTCTGATCATCAAACACATTTAACCATTAGTCAAATATAACACAAGTAAACACAAAATGCAGTTTTAAATGATGGTTTTATTATTTAGGAGAAAAAAATCCAAACCTACATGGCCCTGTGTGAAAAAGTAATTGCCCCCTGAACCTAATAACTGGTTGGGCCACCCTTAGCAGCAATAACTGCAATCAAGAGTTTGCGATAACTTGCAATGAGTCTTTTACAGCGCTCTGGAGGAATTTTGGCCCACTCATCTTTGCAGAATTGTTGTAATTCAGCTTTATTTGAGGGTTTTCTAGCATGAACCGCCTTTTTAAGGTCATGCCATAGCATCTCAATTGGATTCAGGTCAGGACTTTGACTAGGCCACTCCAAAGTCTTCATTTTGTTTTTCTTCAGCCATTCAGAGGTGGATTTGCTGGTGTGTTTTGGGTCATTGTCCTGTTGCAGCACCCAAGATCGCTTCAGCTTGAGTTGACGAACAGATGGCGGACATTCTCCTTCAGGATTTTTGGTAGACAGTAGAATTCATGGTTCCATCTATCACAGCAAGCCTTCCAGGTCCTGAAGCAGCAAAACAACCCCAGACCATCACACTACCACCACCATATTTTACTGTTGGTATGATGTTCTTTTTCTGAAATGCTGTGTTCCTTTTACGCCAGATGTAACGGGACATTTGCCTTCCAAAAGTTCAACTTTTGTCTCATCAGTCCACAAGGTATTTTCCCAAAAGTCTTGGCAATCATTGAGATGTTTCTTAGCAAAATTGAGACGAGCCCTAATGTTCTTTTTGCTTAACAGTGGTTTGCGTCTTGGAAATCTGCCATGCAGGCCGTTTTGCCCAGTCTCTTTCTTATGGTGGAGTCGTGAACACTGACCTTAATTGAGGCAAGTGAGGCCTGCAGTTCTTTAGACGTTGTCCTGGGGTCTTTTGTGACCTCTCGGATGAGTCGTCTCTGCTCTCTTGGGGTAATTTTGGTCAGCCGGCCACTCCTGGGAAGGTTCACCACTGTTCCATGTTTTTGCCATTTGTGGATAATGGCTCTCACTGTGGTTCGCTGGAGTCCCAAAGCTTTAGAAATGGCTTTATAACCTTTACCAGACTGATAGATCTCAATTACTTCTGTTCTCATTTGTTCCTGAATTTCTTTGGATCTTGGCATGATGTCTAGCTTTTGAGGTGCTTTTGGTCTACTTCTCTGTGTCAGGCAGCTCCTATTTAAGTGATTTCTTGATTGAAACAGGTGTGGCAGTAATCAGGCCTGGGGTGGCTACGGAAATTGAACTCAGGTGTGATACACCACAGTTAGGTTATTTTTAACAAGGGGCAATTACTTTTTCACACAGGGCCATGTAGGTTTGGATTTTTTCTCCTAAATAATAAAACCATCATTTAAAACTGCATTTTGTGTTTACTTGTGTTATATTTGACTAATGGTTAAATGTGTTTGATGATCAGAAACATTTTGTGTGACAAACATGCAAAAGAATAAGAAATCAGGAAGGGGGCAAATAGTTTTTCACACCACTGTATCTATCTATCTATCTATCTATCTATCTATCTATCTATCTATCTATCTATCTATCTATTATATAGTGCCTTTCATATCTATCTATCTATCTATCTATCTATCTATCTATCTATTATATAGTGCCTTTCATATCTATCTATCTATCTATCTATCTATCTATCTATCTATCTATCTATCTATCTATCTATATATGCTATCTATCTATCTATCTATCTATCTATCTAGTGCTATCTATCTATCTATCTATCTATCTATCTATCTATCTATCTATCTATCTATCTATCTATCTATCTATCTATATTAATAGTAATAACAGGGTTGTTTCCCCAGCTCTCTATAGTTATCCATCTCTGTATTTTTGATTTCTTAAAATCATCACATTGTCTTTATGATGAACAGTCTTTGGTACATCTGACAATTTGTTTGTTAAACTAAATAGGTTGTTGTATCAGCTGTTGGGTAGTAATAATTACAGTTTTGTATTTTGATTAAATTTCCGTTTTTTCTTATTGTGCCTTACAATGTATTTTTTGCTGTCTGTATGACCTTTAAATTAAATTCTGTGTAGCTGTGCTGTTAAGAGTAGTAAAGTAAAAAGAAAAACAAGCCACATTCTTTGTTGGACCACTATTAGGGGGCTCTCTGTAACTTGCCATATGCCTCTAGGTAGGCTGGCACTCCTTTGCTGTGTCTCAGACCCACAAGTGTGCCACGCCATTAATACACAGCACTGAGCTGGATGATTCTGAACGAAGGACAAACAAAGACAATAAAAGACAACCCGCTCTTGTCAGGACCACCTAGGCAGGTGCCAGTCCTTTGCATGCTTTACATTTAGACCCCAGTAAGATGATCCCCCACTCTCACTCCCACACTCAGTTTGTACCCCGACTCGCCCCCTGGGAGAATAGAAATTGAAGCCTGTACTTTCCTAATCAGTAGGGGCCTCCCAATCCTAATGGCACACACACACACACACACACATACACACACATTTCCCCCCTTGGCACTTCCTAAATGCGTCATGTTAAGGCCCAGATGCCCCAGGCTATTTCTACCCTGACTGCCCCTCCATGTGAGCTGTGCCTAAAGTGACTGCCTACAGAATACTATAATCCTCCATTTTCGCCCCCTATGGCTGGACCTGTGTACGTGTTGATGGTCCTTGGATTTTGGTTACATTTCATCCTGTTCTAACTTTCAGGATGTTTGGGGGGGGGGTTGCATAAAATACTAATCGGGGGGGCACTGCCTCACATATTGGGGACTGACTGACCTTTCCTTATTGATTTTCTGGCCATGATGACTAATGATATTATTCCATATTTCCTTTATAATTGATTGATCTTTATGGCTATGTTACTCCAACTTGCAAGTATCTGTCTCAGGGTGTGCCACGGCCCTTGTGGGTTCACCTGGTGTCATTTCACTTGTACCCTTCCAGTGTGGTACTGGACACTGAGAGCTCAAGGTGCACAGATCACAGCGCCATAGTCAGTCCTTAAGGATGGGATGAAGCCTGGGGTCTTGAGGTCTCTTGGTTTGCACCCCTTCCAAGTATGTTTGGTGCCAAGGCAGCGTATTACTTGGTGGGGCACAGAGACCTTCACACAATCCTCTCGGCTCTCCTTTTGATGGCCTGCTGCTCTTTCTTTTAGGCACGTTTTCTTAGTGATTGTCACTATTCACTTTGTGTCAATATTTTGCTGTCTTCCAGCCCACGTTGTTCATTTTCAAAGCCCACCACTACCCCCCCCCCTTCAACATTCCATACTTTGTTGCTCACACTGTTGCTTCTATAATGACTGACTCTCTTTAAGACTATAAACCTGGAGTCACAGTTGCCGTGCAGTTGGTTGCCCAGGAACTATTTATGGACACTTGTGATCTGAAAGGACCACTTTGTTCTCTAGCATGTCACTTAATACCTCCATGCATCCCCGTCAAGATCTGTAATCTCCTTTTGCCAAAAAAAAGGCAAACAGACACTTTAATAATGTTCCAAGTGAAAGCCTGCTGCTGGACCCCCAATGAATCTGAGTTAACCCATGAGCCACAGACACTTGGGAAAAAGACAGCAAAAAAGGGAAAAGAAAGAAAAGAAAAGACAAGCAGGGCCGGTCTGATGAATGTCAGCATCCTCGGAAACTCTTATCATGGGCTGGGACGCCTCATCTTGTAAAATTACTGCTACCCGGAATTGCTCCTACTTGTCGGTTGCTGTTAGCTTGGCCTTTGGCATTTTAAGCAAATAAACTCATTGTTACGAATTGTAAAAAGACACCACAGCTAATTAGGGTTTGTTATTTCACCCTAAAAACTGCAATTCCAGTTCCTCGTGTGTTGAGCCGCCGTGTGTGGTATTCATGCTGTTGTATGAGCTAGTTACACTGGGAAGGCTTTCCTGTTTTTGATGGCATTTTCTTCATGTCTCTGCAACTATGAAGGGACATATTATAGTCATGGATTAATTATATAATATAACATAATGTAATATAATATAATAAAATAAAATAAAATATGATATAATATAATATAACAGCGACATGGTGGCACAGTGGGTAGTGCTGACCCTCTCCATCACTATACTCCTATTCACCCGCCAAGGTCCTGTTATTCTGGTAGTCTTGTTGTGCCCCACATTAATCTGCGCTCTGTGGGTGACAGGGCCTTCAGCTCCATGGCACCCAGACTTTGGAATGACCTCCCAAAATTAATTAGATCAGCTGACTTAATTCATTCTTTTAAAAACAACTTGGGCGGCATGGTGGCACAGTGGCACAGTGGTAGCGCTGCTGCCTCGCAGTTAGGAGACTGGGGTTCGCTTCCCAGGTCCTCCTGGTGTGGAGTTTGCATGTCGGTCCCGTGTCTGCTTGGGTTTCCGTCCACAGGTTAGGTGCACTGGCAATTCTAAATTGTCCCCAGTGTGTGCCCTGTGGAGGGCTGGTGCCCTGCCTGGGGTTTGTTTCCTGCCTTGTTGGCTGGGATTGGCTCTGGCAGACCCCTGTGACCCTGTAGTTAGGATATAGCAGGTTGGACAATGGATGGATGGATATAATATAACTGTGCAACCCATCTAAGACGGGCTAAAATCTAAGTTATGAATGTAGACCTCAGTGCTAACATTTACCATGCTCCATGTAATGCATAGGTCTCTGTCTATGTGTCTGTCTGGTTGCTATGTCTCTTTCTTTCTAACAGATGGCACATTACAAACAGTGCTCTTATGAAATACATGCCAAATAGCATATAAATAGCACACACACATGCCCTTTATTTGTCGTTTAGACAGATGACGCATCACAAACATTACTACTGCATTTATGATTCCCATACCAAATGGCGTATGACAGAGATATGTGCATTGCATTTGTCATTTCAACAGACGGCGTATCACAAACATTAGCACTGCTTTTATGAAACACATGTCAAATGGCATATAACACAGACATATGCACTTTACTTGTCATTCCAACAGATGACACATCACCAACATTAGTACTGCATTTATTATTCCCATACCAAATGGCATATGACAGAGATATGTGCATTGCATTTGTCATTTCAACAGATGGTGCATCACAAACATTAACACTGCTTTTATGAACCACATGCCAAATGGCATATAACAGATACATGTGCACTTCATTTGTCATTCCAACAGATGACGCATCACAAACATTAACACTGCTTTTATGATTCTCATATCAAATGGCATATAACAGACATATATACACTTCACTTGTAATGCCATCAGATGGTGCATCACGAATATTAGCACTGCTTTTATGAAACACATGCCAAATGGCATATAACAGATACATATGCACTTCATTTGTCATTCCAACAGATGACGCACCACAAATATTAGTACAGCATTTATTATTCCCATACCAAATGGCGTATGACAGAGATTTGTGCATTGCATTTGTCATTTCAACAGATGGCGCATCACAAATGCTAACACTGCTTTTATGATTCTCATATCAAATGGCATATAACAGATACATATGCACTTCATTTTGTTATTCCAACAGATAGCCCATCACAAGCAGTGCTTTTATGAAACACATGCCACATAGCATATAACACAGACATATGCACTTTACTTGTCATTCCAACAGATGACACATCACCAACATTAGTACTGCATTTGTTATTCCCATACCAAATGGCGTATGACAGAGATATGTGCATTGCATTTGTCATTTCAACAGATGGCGTATCACAAACATTAGCACTGCTTTTATGATTCTCATATCAAATGGCATATAACAGATACATATATACACTTCACTTGTAATGCCATCAGATGGTGCATCACAAATATTAGCACTGCTTTTATGAAACACATGCCAAATGGCATATAACAGAGATATGTGCACTTCATTTGTCATTCCAACAGATGACGCACCACAAATATTAGTACAGCATTTTTGATTCCCATACCAAATGACGTATGACAGAGATATGTGCTTTGCAATTGTCATTTCAACAGAAGGCACATCACAAACATTAACACTGCTTTTATGAACCACATGCCAAATGGCATATAACAGACACATATGCACTTCATTTGTCATTCCAACAGATGACGCATCACAAACATTAACACTGCATTTTTAAATCCCATACCAAACGGCATAACAGAGAGATATGCATGTCATTTTCCATTCCAACAGATGGCACATCACAATCATTAACACTGCTTTTACAAACCCCATACCAAAAGGGATATAACAGAGACATATGCACGTCATTTGTCATTCCAACAACTGGTGCATCACAAACATTAACACTGCGTTTTCAGTTCCCATACCAGAATGACATGTAGAATTAGGATTTGACAGAAGTTTAATATATAAATAAATCCAGAATGTGACCCCCAGTTCATTGCGAAAGACACCATGTACAGCATTCAGGGAGGACTAACCACTTCACCCCACCTCCATTTTATGCTTAATATTCAAACCACAAGCTTTGGGGTTACGCTGAGTCTCTCCCTTTTTCTTAATCTTTTGGTGTTTTTAGGAAGTTTACCACAAAGTATGCTGAGGAGGGCATAGGCATCAAAATATACTGGAACCTCTGGAAGCCTAGCATCAAATTCAAAAGGCAGGCTTTGGCATGCAGTGGCCCAAAATGGGGTTAAGGCGTTTAAATCAAAATATATTCAGAAATGCCCCACAGGGCAGAGGATAACCGTAAGCCACTGATTTTTAGGGCAAAAACAAAACTCTTCTATAGTGGAAGAGGAGTATTAGAAGATTACAAAAAAGAGAAATAAAGTATGGAAGAGAGAAAACCTGAAGCAAAAAATAGTAAAAAAAAAAAAAAGGCAACACAGAGCAAATACAGTAGATCCAGTCAGTAATCCAATTATTACAATACAAAAAACAAAAATATTCAGTAAAACTTAATAACTTAACTCAATAATGTTTTTAATGCTATCCTGGAGGGCCTGATTCTCTGCCTGGAGTTAATAGATAAACAGTAGTCTCCCATCATATCGTCATGTTGGTCCTGCGCCCCCAATACTGTAATTTAAGGGAATAGGGCACAAACCTAAACAGGAATAAATGATCACAAAACAAGCATAATTCTCACTTAACAAACAAAATAATATTAAAAATGTAACACACAAGATGACCAAGCACCTTATCAGTAAAACGAGCTAAATTATATTTAATAAAGAACACAAATATTACATTAAAGAAAACTGTACTTGAGCCGTGGCCCTCTGGCTAAGCTCTAACAGGTGTGTGACACTGGTGGACTTTACCATCCCACACCATTTTAGCATCTTACGTCCTGTGGAAAAGGTTAGGACGAAAACAAAATAAGCTACCAGGCTCTCTTTCCATCCAGACAGGCAACTGCATTCCTAGTGCCCAGGGGTTCAAGGGTTAAGATGACTGCAGCCCAGTGGCAGGAAGCAGCAGGATATCCTGTCTCAGAGAATTCCGGATCTCCCCTCCATTTCACTTCCAGCGACCAAGAACTGAGAGCAGTGAGAACGTGGAAGAAAGTTGTGGGCCTTTACCTGTGCGCCATTAAACTCCTTGGATCTCCCACAACTCACCCCTCCAATCGAGGGAGGCCAGGAGTGAGGAGATGTCTTCATGGTTTAGTTGTGAGCCTTTAAAGGTGCAGATTGGTGTTGCAGTTGTTGTGGTGCTGCAGTGAGACAGAGCAAGACAAGACCCTGATATTCTTTTGTGAAATCTAGCGTCTCCCTCAAAAAGCTTGTGTTTTATACTTTGAGCCTTTGCAGTTTGACAAGTGGTTACCCAACGTCCGATGTCGCTTCTTCTATTTTCAGGCTGCAAAGTACTAACCGTTCATGGATGGGTCAGTAGTCCATCACAGGGCACACTCACAGCCACCCAGCCGCCATATATTCCAATGCTGACATCTGAAGTCACTCATTTAAGAGAAGGCACAAAGTGGACTTGAACCAGGGTCTCAGTGTGCTGACCAATGTTGAAAATTAGATCATTTAAAATGGGTAAGAGGCAGTGTGGCCCCCTAGTGGACAAAGCAGTCAACTGTAAAACATGACATTGCTAATTCTGTCTCCAAAGAGAGCAGTTTAGAAGGAATTTGATCCCAGATCTCCATAGCAGTGACATTCAACCTTCTATCTATCTATCTATCTATCTATCTATCTATCTATCTATCTATCTATCTATCTATCTATCTATCTATCTATCTATCTATCTATCTATCTATCTATTATATAGCACCTTTCCTAACTATCTATCTATCTATCTAGATACCCTGGAGGGGTTGTCTTTTGAGACCCTGAACTGTTTCGTCATGTGGTGGGTGCGCCAACGCCCTGTACCAGTGCTTGCTCCCCAACCTGACCTGACTTTAGAGGAATGGCTGAGAAACACACCTGAGCACTGCAGGCGATTAGAGCATCTTGGCTTCTCCCCTAAGTATTACTTTAGCGTCTTCAACACGCGTTTCCTGTGTCGTTCCACTTTATTACATATACTTTTATTTATGGCCTTCAAAGTTGTGAATGCTTCATATTTATGAATTTCTTGAGTTAATGCCAATGTCTGTTTAGAATTTCATGTGAGTAGCCTCATTAGAAATATATTTACTGAAAAAAAAAATGTTGCCATGTCCAATACTTATCTCCCCCATTGTATGTGTGTCCCAGAATTAGATGGCGACCTCATCCTATAAGATTGCAGTTGTGGTGTCACACACAGGCCGTCCCAGATGTTGTCCGGTATTGGTCATAATATCAATACACCCTTCCATTTCTTTATCCTGTAGATCCTAATCCCAGCATGCAGAAGGTGCAAGGCAGGAACAGCATTTGGACAGGGTGCAGGGACTTCACACATAACATCAGAAATGGAAAGATCAAAAAAGGAAATCATGTAACACGACAGTCAAAATTATTAACCCAAAAAATGAAATAAACTGGGCACCATTCAGCATGCAGATGATATCGTGATTGTGATGCGCAGAACATTCTCATCCCTGGCAGTTTGACCTCTCATCTTTGTGAAGGGTAAACCTGGCACTGAAGTTCTAAGGCTCCCCTCAGTGGATGGGGTGGGACAGACCCAAACAAGCCCCTGGAAGTCACCTCTGATGGGACAACAGTAAACTTGTAGCTGTGGTTGGACTTCTCTGTCATGTTCAGGATGGTGTCAGCCTCAAGGCTGAGTTGATGATCCCATGTAAAAGCTTGGCAGAGGAGGTCACTACAAGGAGCTGGGGATGCAGGGCAGTTTATGGTGGAAACCTGAGAAGTTGTCTGCCTGGTATGTCTATCACTGGAGTGCTTTATTGTTTATTTTCTTTGTGTTCTGCCTTGTTTGGTCTGATTGAGGATCTTCCGATGTCATATCACCACCATCCTAAACACCTCATCCCACACCCTCAGCAATACTCACATGTAGACGATGTAATGGCCAAAACCAGGCCGTGACATGTCCTCAAGGTGGTCTGTTCCTCTCATATGAGTGGAAACTGCTGACACCTTCTGAGTGACGCTGTCCTGATAGACATGAGGGGGAAAGTTACGGAGGAGAGGGACAGGCTTGAATTTAGCAAGACCAACATTCCTACAGCAGAGGCTTCGGTTAGCCAGCTGAGGTTTCTGTTTCACCTTTTCCACCCAACAGACTGACGTCACTTGGCCATGAGCTGCAACATTCATCTTGTTTTGGTGGAAAATTTCCAGGGCATCACTAGAGCTTTTCTGTTCATCGATGCCCTTCACATGTGGTGGGACTTAGTGGGTCAGGGGGGTTGTGAAAGCTTGTGAGCGTTGTTCTCTGGGGGGCTCCCTGGAGGGGACTTGTCTACACGTGACTGGTGAACTGGTGACCACACACTCTTGACAGGAGCCTCCTGATCAGACGCAGCTAAATGCACTGGGGGGGCTTGTCGTCACTGCCCACGCAATGAGGAGCCTGGAATGGAAAAATACGTTTGATATTTTGTGTCATGCGTTTATGAAAAATCAGCATAAATGGCTCTTGTTTGAAAGACGTGCACAGCATGCGTTGTGTTTACCGAGTGAACACCTCAGGGCTGAGAAGCAGATGATCTGTGAGAGGGAAGTGCAGACGGCAGCTTATCACTGGACATTACAAGACGCTGAGATTTCACCAGAAGCCATTTATTCACTGCTAGGACACACAGGGCTGGACTGCGTTTCACTAGCAAGACAGACTGAAGCCCCCTGGCAATTAGGAGATCCACCGTGACGTAGCAATGGCTGCCAGAATTTATGAGCACAAATACACAGCTACTGTACGTTTGATTCACGAGGAAGGATTTTAGTTTATTTAATATTATTAAAATCTACAATGAATTCATGACAATTCCTAGAATTTAGGATTATTATTAATGTACAGCAATACTGTGTTTAATTAACAATAAAATACGAAACCCATTGGTAATTATAAAATCCACAATGAATTAGTAATGATTACTGGAATTACACAGTTGTTTAATTAACAAAAAAGATTTTAGTTTATATAAAATTATTAAGATCTGCAATGAACAATTCCTAGAATTTATGATTAATATTGTATAGCCATACTGTACTTAATTCTCAAGAAAGGATTGTAATTGCCTTTCAATTATTAATATCTTCAGTTAATTAGTAATAACTACTAAAATGCATGATAACTATACAGGTATATTTAATTAAGAAGAAAGCATTTACAATTATTATAACTCCAATAAATTAATAATAATACAATGTTTGGTTATTATAATTCTATATTTAATTTTAAAGGAAGAATTGCAACTAATTTGTTATAATTCTAATTAATTAGTTAATTTATAATAATTACTAAAATGCATGCTTATTATAATATATATTTAATTAAAGAGAGAAAATTGAAAAAATAAGCTCAGAGGAAGCAATTATTTCCATATTTCTCTGTCTTATGCATCCATCTCATCAAATGTATTAATTTAGGTATGTTTACGAGCCTTAAATTGTACGCAGTTTGGCTCGCTGTCTCTCAGGGGTGGGGATCGATCTGCTCTTAACTTAATTTTACTTTTTGTTAAAAATGGATTGATTTGTATGGATTGCAATAATATTAATAAAACTTTAAAAAAAAAATTTTAAAGTTAGAATTGCAACTAATTTGCTATAATTCTAATTAATTAGTTAATTTATAATAATTACTAAAATGCATGCTTATTATAATGTATATTAAATTAAAGAGAGAGAATTGAAACTAATTTGCAATTAATACAACTCTAATTAATTAATCACTAAAAACACTAAAATGAAGTATTATAAGGCTATATTTAATTAAAAAGAAAGAATTAAAAAAAATTGCAATTTTAATATAACTTATTAAGTAGTCAATAATAATTACTAAAATGCATGATTATATTATAAGGCTATATTTGTAACTAATTTGCAATTATTATATTCACAATTAATTCGTAATATATTTAGTTTATTTTACTTACAGTATATAGTGATAATTTATTATTGTTACTTTTATATTTAATTGGTAATAATGAGTGCCTTTTACTATTTTCATATTTATTTTAATTGGTAAAACTACAGCAATTAAAAATTATTGTTAAATCTAAATTATTACCAATAATTGTTGCATTTTAAAATCTATATATTTTTTATATTTAGTTAGCACTAATTAACTACATTATTTTTTCTATTAAATTTATATTTAATTAGAAAAAATGGTTTCAGATGTTGTTATTTTATATATATATATATATATATATATATATATGTAATTTGTAATTAGTAACAGTTATGACACTTTATTATTTTAGTATATTTATATACTGTATGTTTTATTATTATTATTATTATTATTATTATTATTATTATTATACATAATTAATAACAAGTACATTTTATCACATGTATAATTATTACACTTTAACATTTTACTTTTATATATATAAATATACATTTTCTATTTTATATACATACTTGGAAATAATTATCACAATTTATTATTGCTATTCATATATTCATATTTCATTTATTACATATACTTGGTAACAGTTATTACAATTAGTAATTATTCTTATATCAACATATATATGTAGTAATAATCACTGCAATTTTGTATTTGTGTAAACATATTAAAGTTATTACACTTACCATAATTATTATATCTAGAGATAATTAGCATCATTATTTGTAATTGAAAGTTAAACTAGCATTTTATTTATATTATATATATATATATATATATCTCATCATAATCATTATTAATCATTCTTATTATATTTGTCTGTAATTAGTGTAATTGTGATATTTTTTCAGTATCTGTTCATACTTTTTTATGCACCCGTGGCTAATGGCTGTTATGTATTCCAGTGAGTCGACAGTATAAACACAGTGTAACTGGTCTCATTCTTTACACTTGGTAATAATCTAACTGGTAGAGAGTCATAATGGTTATCATCCCAATCCTTAATCTCCATTGTGACGCCCATCGTATGCGCCGCTTGTTCCTCACAGTCCCAGGCCCACTTAATCCAGTTCAGAGTCCTGGTGAGCCCACAGCGTTGGAAGGCGAGAGAGACGACCATGGACTGGTGCCAGGCTGGCATAGGGGCCACAGATACACACACACACTCACGTGGGTCCAATTTTGATTGGCCAGTTAACCTCACCTATGAAGTCTTCCTATGAAGTCAGTAGACGGATTGGGAGAGCATGGGGGGTCATGAGGTCGCTGGAAAGGGGTTTGTGGCGCACCTGATATCTCTGCTAAAGGACGATGATCCAAGTCTTTAAAGTCCTGGTGCTTCCTGTTTGTAAGACATGGACGCTATCCAGTGACCTGAGATGAAGACTGGACTCCTTCAGTACTGTGTCTCTTCAGAGAATCCTTGGGTGCCACTGGATTGACTTTGTGTTGCTCACAGAGTCCTGAATGAGGCACATCACCTGCATTTTGAGGGAGCGTCAGTTACAAGCACTACAGCTATGTGGCACTATTACCTGAGGGTGATCCTCATTGTGTCTGGACCAGGCCACATAACACATGGCTGCAGCAGATAGAGGGTCATTTCCAGAGGATGGGACTGGACTGTGTGTCTGCCCTATTGCTAACCAGGATCCCGAGCTGTTTCGTCATGTGGTGGGTGCAGCAACACACTGTACCAGTTCTTGCTCCCCCAGCCTGACCTGACCAGGCTCTGGTGCCTAACCTGATTTGAGAATGGCAGTCCACTACAAGCTAATGCCTCTCCATGTTGGACCTTCCCCTCCTTCTTTTTGTCAAGATCAGATCAATCATCAACCCCCCCCTTTTGGCACTCATGGATCCCTCTTGAAAAGCAGGACCACCTATGAACAAGAAAGGTCATAAAGTAAGAGCCCAAATGCCTGACACTATTAAAGAATGGGGTGATCTGAGCCACTAGAAGATGAGGAGGAAAAGGCAAAGCAGTCAGCAGGTTAAACCACAAGCATCAAGGTCAAAAGCCAAAACGAGAAGAGTGAAATATGCTGCATGCCTGCGTGGTATGGAAATTATGATGAATACTTGGTGGGAAATTTGACTTGTATAGCCTTCAACAGCGACCTCACGTTTCACAATAAAGCTCCACGGTCAAAATGCAAAGTGAACAGAACAACGTGGGAAGGTGTGACGTAACAAATGGTAACCGGGAGAATTCCCATGGCATCTGAAGGCAGGGGTTCCATGGTAATCACTTAGACAGTGTGTGCTATCAGCATATATCATCTACGAAAATGTAAAACAGAGGCCCACCAATGCGATTATTGAGAACAAAAAGGAGCCCTGAGTGCTGGACGAGCCGAAATGAGCCCCGTTATGAATCCCCCTTTTAAGAGTCTGCTTTAAAATGTCCTAAGGCTGCAGGCTGCACTGCCCTCTGGAGGATCCTCACAGCATTACACTCTTACAGATTTGACTCTGTAGCCTTCATCATAAGAGCTCCCCCTGCTGGATACACAGATTTTTTTTTTGTTCACCATTACGCTGGTGGTGTAATGTAGTAAAGTGGTTAAGATAGGGGTGTCGAACTCCAGGCCTGGTGGGCCGCAGTGGCTGCAGGTGTTCATTCTAACACGTTTCCTAATCACTGACCAGTTTTCACTGCTCATTAACTTCATTTTAGTAGCCCTGTTTTTAAGGATTCAGTCCTTTGAATTGATTAGTTTGTTCATTAAATGACAGCCAAACAGAAACGAGATGTGAAACAAGCCAACAGAGGCCCAGCTAAACTGGGATTTCCAACTCCAACCAATCTCTTGATGAGAAGCCAATTCTTGCTGTTCATTAAACCCATTATTTAATCCCAAGGCTTGTTGCTGCTCTCATTCTGCCACAGCAGACATTTCCAAAACTGTTGATTTTTCTGTTTTTTCTAAGAACACCGTCAAAATGTTTTGGTGACCTGAGAGATCAGCCTTACTGAGACCATCACCTTTCTTTATATTCAGATATTGTATGGTGGGCACAGGTGAGCTGGTCATGTGGTGGCTTGTTTTGTGTCTCATTGTGTCAAAAGAGACAACTAAGGGGCCTGAGTCAAGGAAATTAAAACAAAGGCACAAGAAGTGGTCACTAATGAAGAAGATGGTTAAAATGAAAACCTGCAGCCACTGCAGCCCTTCAGGACTGGAGCTGGACAACCATTGGTTAAGGCACTGGACACTAAGACACTTTATACACCAAGGGTGCCAGCTCAGTCATCGACCTCTGTGTGACTGTGACTGAGCCATTTAGTCTGCTGTGCCCTGATTTTAGAAAGATTATAAGCACGAGCTCGCCCAGTGTCAGGGCCTATCCTGGGAGCATATGGGACAAGGCAGGAACGAGGACTGGGCAGAGCATCAGTTCATGTCAGGGCCCAATGCATTTATAAAATATTGTAGCAACCTCACCATGACAGGTTTGAAGGAAAAAGACGGAGCAGGACAAAGAAGGGATTGCAGAACAGTTTACTCAAAGGGTCAAATAAAACATACACGAATGTAAAAGCAAAAAGGAATAACTTTGAACTTGAACTATTTACAGTTATCTATGAATCTCTTATTCTTATGGCCCTGAGAGGTGCCATCAACAGACCAAAAAAAAACAACCTCCAGTTCCACTTCTGTAACCCACCTCACGTACCCCGCACAGCTCCTCCTCTCTCCCCCTCTACACCTCCTTAGTTGTTCCTTGGACCATCCAGAAGCCAACGCCTCCATTCGCCGCCCATCCATTTAGGGTGCTGCCCCTTTTCTTCCGTTTACTGTCAATCATATCCCCAACGTCAGTCCTCTGCAGCCTTCTCTGTCCTCCCCGCTCTACCCAAAAGGGCTTCACCTCAGCCAGGATGCTACACTGACTTTCATTATGTAATGGCATTAGGTAAAAGGTTGGTTGTTTATTAAAGCGTCTTAAAATGTATTCATGCCCTTTGAAAGTTTCACATCTACTATATGACAAAAGGCAAAGGTCTGTGTGCCCAGTCCCTCTGAGCAATCTGATTGGTCACTTTGGCTTTGGTGCGTGTGGATAGTTTTATTATTCACAGTGGAGTGAGTTTAGCTTTTTGGTACTGATTAACTTCAAAGACTCTTTAATGGCAACGTGAAAACAGATCTCTGCAAAGTGGTCTGATTAATTACAAATATGAAATGCAAAATAACAATTTGCGTAAGTATTCAGGTTTCATATCTACTTAATGCTAAAACATGAAGATCTGTGTGTCCAGTCCCTCTGAGCAATCTGATTGGTCACTTTGGCTTTGGTGTGATTGGTCAGTTTGTCTTTGGTGTGATTGGTCAGTTTGGCTTTGATGATGCAACAAAAGAGGAAGTGTAAGTGTGAGATGCACAAGGTTTCATATCTACTTAATGCTAAAACATGAAGGTCTGTGTGTCCAGTCCCTCTGAGCAATCTGATTGGTCAGTTTGTCTTTGGTGTGATTGGTCAGTTTGTCTTTGGTGTGATTGGTCAGTTTGTCTTTGGTGTGATTGGTCAGTTTGGCTTTGATGATGCGATGAAAGAGGAAGTGCGAGTGTGAGATGCACAAAGTTTCATATCTACTTAATGCTAAAACATGAAGGTCTGTGTGTCCAGTCCATCTGAGCAATCTGATTGGTCAGTTTGTCTTTGGTGTGATTGGTCAGTTTGTCTTTGGTGTGATTGGTCAGTTTGGCTTTGATGATGCGATGAAAGAGGAAGTGCGAGTGTGAGATGCACAAAGTTTCATATCTACTTAATGCTAAAACATGAAGGTCTGTGTGTCCAGTCCCTCTGAGCAATCTGATTGGTCAGTTTGGCTGTAGTGGTAATGACAGAGTCTGAGATCAGGCGTAGTGGGAAGGCACTTGAGAGATGGAGCGTCAGGGAAGAGACGTTCACACATACATGAATACAAAGGATGAAGGAATAACTAAAGGAGTACAAAGGACGAGAGATAGCAAACATTGAATTATTCTGCTTTTGACAGGTAGTGTGGCTAGTTTTATTATTGACAGTGGAGTGAGTTTGGCTTTTTGGAACTGATTGAATTGAAAGACTCTTTAATAGCAAAGTGAAAATAGATCTCTGCAAAGTGGTCTAATTAATTACAAATATGAAGTATTTGTACAAGTATTCATATCTACTTTATGATAAAACATAAAGGTTTGTGTGTCCAGTCTATCTGAGCAATCTGATTGGTCAGTTTGGCTTTAGTGTGATTGCTCAGTTTGGCTGTAGTGATGCAACAAAAGAGGAATGGCAACTGTGAGGTGCACGAGGAGGAGTAAAGCTATCTGAGGCATTTTGAGAGAGTCGCCTTCAAAGACAGCATGTACCAAACTGGACAGGTGGTGAGGAAGGCTCCTCGAAAATAATGACAGAGTCTGAGATCAGGCTTAATGGGAAGGGGCTTGAGAGATGGAGCGACGGGGAAGCCATGTTTCGAAATACGTGAATACACAGGATGAAGGAATAACTGAAGGAGTACATAGGGTGAGAGATAGCAAACATTATTGAATTATTCTATTATCTGCTGTCGACAGGTAGTGTGGCTAGTTTTATTATTCACAGTGGAGTGAGTTTGGCTTTTGGGCAAAATGGTCTAATTAATTACAAATATGAAACACAAAAGAATAATTGCATAAGTATTCACTCCCTTTGAAGGTTTCATATCTACTTTATGATAAAACTTGAAGGTCTGTGTGTCCAGTCCCTCTGAGCAATCTGATTGGTCACTTTGGCTTTGGTGATGCAAGAAAGAGGAAGTGTGAGTGTGAGATGCACGAGGAGGACTAAAGCTATCTGAGGCATTCTGAGAGAGACGCCTTCAAACATTGCAGGTATTAAACTGGACATGAGGTGAGAAAGACATCTTGAAATTAATGACAGAGCCTGAGATCAGGCTTAATGGGAAGGCGCCTGAGAGAAGGCACGCCGAGGTAGAGACGTTCACACATCCATGAATACAGAGGAAAGGCACTGAAGGTACACATAGGGCAAGAGATCGATTCATCATTATTGAATTATTCCATTACCTGCTGTCGACTGTTAGTGTCGCTAGTTTTATCACTCACATTGGATTGAGTTTGGCTTTTTTGGTATTGATTAAATTCAAAGATGTTATAATGTTATATGTTTTTAAAGCATGTTACATTCCATATAATCAAGTCAAACTTAACAAAACTGAATTCAAGGCTCTTTAATAGCAAAGTGAAAGCAGATCTCTGCAAAGTGGTCTAATTAATTACAAATATGAAACGTAAAATATTAATTGCATACGTATTCACCCCCTTTAATTTGATCCCCCATATATTATCTATTGGTGCAGTCAGTTGCTTTTAGAAGTCCCAGAATTAGTTCAATGGAAGTCACCTGTCTGATTGTTGTAAAACTGCACCTTATCTGCAAGAGGACCAATTTGTGGTTAATATATAAAACGTGAAAACTTCCAAGGGGGTGAAGACTTTTATTATCGGCACTGTAACATTATGTAACCTTCTCAAACCCACAAGTCAGGCTGATGGGGAGACAGAGCCAACCGCAGCAGCACTGGAGACAGGGCAGGACCCAACTCTGCGATGGGCGCCAGTCCATCCCAAACGGCTGTACCACATCTCTCTACTTGAAGAGGTTCTCTATCTATATAAAAGTAAAAGGTTGGTGGCTTCTCAAACAGAATATTCTCTGCGTTAAGGTCATGGAGAGCTGGATGGGGCCAGGGTAGGAACCAAATCTGTGATGGGTGCCAGTCCATCACATATAAACCAATTCTTTGCAGTTGGAATGGTGTCAGGTATATGGGGCTAGTGGACCTCATCTACTTGAAGAGCCCACATAACTCAGAGCAGCCTTTTATAACATAAGACCACCCGATTGCCCTCAGCCCACTATTTCTTATTCAAGCTAACACGTGTCACCCATTGAGAGGCAACCCGAGCGAGACGTCACCCAGCTCTTTCCTCTCCACCCACTGCTTCGTCAACATCAGACTTGAGCAGAGGCTCATGGCTTCCTGCCTCCCACTCAGTTTAGTCTTGTTGTTGTTAAATTGAGTGGGCATCGCGTGGCAGTGCTATTAATAACCAGGCCATCCCGCCACGAGTTTCCCCAGACATCCAGTACCGAGGTGTTGAGTGGAGGCGTGCGGGTTCACGTATTCTACACAAATTCAAAATGATAGGGGAGGTTTTGTTTTTTTTTTGTTTTAATATATATATATATATAATTGTTTTCTTCAGATGGGTAAGTGGGAAAGCCACCTCAGCTCTTATGAAAAGAGCCATAGCCAGTCTAAGTGTTACTGCTTTTCTGTCTCATTCTGGCCATCATTATGTTCGTCTTCATATGGTCACGTGACAGAGTTTAATAACCAGGAGTTCATATGTGGGATGCCATACATGGTGCCCACGTCATTCTGTGACTATATCTGGCACCTAATACAAGGGTTCAGTCAGCCTTCAGGTTGTCCTTTTTGCCCAACTATTGTCCAGATTCAGCCACAGCTTCATGGGTGATGGCCAGGCTTGGTTTGTTTGTGAGGTGCTTTGAGTTTTTGATTAATGCAGAAGGTGCTCAACAAAAAACATGTGAAAGGAATTGGAGGAATTTACGAAAAAGTCGATCCATCAGTCATTCCAAATCAGGCTTAGAGATGAACCCCGGACAGAAGGTGAGGCCACCACAATGCTAAATAACATCACACGCTTGATCCGATTCAGGGCCGTGGGGTGCAGCCTTTACTAACAGCACCGAGAGAACACGTAGACTCCACACAGGCACGGACCAGATGATGGGTTCAAACCTGGACAGCTTCATTTGTGAGACAGCAGGCCTAAACACTGTAGTGCCCGCTATATAATTTAATACAACAACATTGTCCAAGCTCCGTTAATAATAAATAATAATACATTTTATTTATATAGCACCTTTCCCATGCTCAAGGCACTTCATACAGTTTAAAAAAGAAAGTGCAGCCCAGGCTCAAGGGGGCGCAGCCTGTTCTGACGACAATTGGGGGAAAGCAGCAATCACCACAACCACAAGTCACAGGCACAGCCACACACAGAGGGGTCACATTAAGAATGAGCAATACACTTAACCTACGCCAGAGAATCTGAAGAAGAAATGCACAAAGATAAAGGGAGAACATTCAGGATGCACACAGACAAAGACCAGGCCCGGGTTCAAGCCCATGATACAAAATCTACGAGCCATTGGTTTTAAACCACTCAACCCAGATCTAAATAAGTAAAGGTTGTTTCAGATACCTTCATGTGGATAGTTGTTTAGAAAACCAAAAATGGGGTTCCATCATGTTATTGTTCTGAAGAATCACTTTGGTACCTTTGAGAGCGTGGATGTGGATGATAAGGATGAAGAGGTGAAGGCCATCAGCTGATCAACGCACTGAGGAGATTGTAATTTATCTGTGTTCTGCAAATTGCTTGTTCTGACATTTTATCTCCCTACCATTTACTGCTGTTATATTTAACATGATGACAAATGTTGGTCCGAAAATGAGACTCATTAGAAAATAAGAAAATTGACAAATGAGAGGAAATGAGTCCATCAAGCCCTTCTGTTTAGCTAATAGCTCAGCTGTCCCACATATCTCATCTAGGTTCTTCTTAAAGGATGTCAGGGTGGCTGCTTCACCTCCAGGTCTCAGTAGTTTGTTGTAGAGTCCCACAGCTCTTTGTGTAAAGAAAGTGCTTCCTGCCTTCAGTTTTAAGTGCCCTTCCTGAGACTGAGGTGTACGTCCCAGGCGCTCCCATCGTGGAGTATGCGTGTTCTCACCGTAACACCGATCCATTCCATTCAATCCAGTGTGGTGCTGAGGTGTCCCCCACTGGTTGCACTGCTGAATTTGGGCCCTAATTTGGGCTCCTGTGATGGGGGCTACAACACGCTGTATTAGTACACACTCTCATCTTCCTCCTCCTCTTCGCCCATTGTTTCGGCTTCCTCTTATAATCCAAAGGTATGGCAGTTAGGTGGATTGGCACAGCTAAACTGGTCCTGTGTGTTTGTGAGTGTGTGTTCACCCTGCGATGGACTGGCGCCTCCCATTCAACAACAACAACAACATTTATTTCTATGGCACGTTTTCATACAAATGATGTAGCTCTAAGTGTTTTACAGGATGAAGAAAGAAAAAAGAAAAAAATAAGGTTAGGTAATGCTAAGTAATATGAGACCACCCAGCCTCCACTACACATTCTACCTAACATCAATGATCTCAATCAGTCCTCATGGTTTTCAGGCTCCACGTGGAAGAATTAGCTAACGCTGGTCATGTGGACCTCTGGCCTTCAGTCCATCAATTTAGGGACAGCATGGTGCCCTGATCAGGTGGTGGGGGTGCAGATCACCAGCACAGAAAACTGGGAAAAGAACAGCAGAGAAAGTAGAAGTTAGTATGGATTGTGGAGCCATGATAATTCAATGCATATACAGATTATCCGGGTTACACTAAAATGAAGCTCTGAGAAAGCCATGTTAAAGTATATGTTTTTAGCAGTTTTTTAAAGTGCTCCACCGTAGCAGCCTGGCGAATTTCTATCGGTCAGCCATTCCAGATTTTAGGTGCATAACAGCAGAAGGCCACCTCACCACTTCTTTTAAGTTTAGCTCTTGGAATTCTAAGCAGACCCTCATTTGAAGATCGAAGGTTACGATTTGGAGTGTAAAGTGAGAGGCATTCAGAAATATAAGATGGAGCAGATTATTGAAGGCTTAGTAAACCATCAGCAGTATTTTAAAGTCAACTCTAAATGGCACAGGTAACCAGCGTAGTGACCTCAGAACTGGTGTGATGTGCTCAGATTTTTCTTTTCCTAGTTAAGATTCTAGCAGCTGCATTCTGCACTCGTTGTAACTGATTGATGTCTTTTTTGGGTGGTCCTGAGAGGAGTGCGTTACAGTAATCTAGCCGAATGAAAACAAACTTTTTCAGCATCATGCAAAGTTATAAGGGATCTAACTTTTGGTATATTTCTAAAGTAAAAAGAAAAATGCTGTCCTAGTGATCTGATTAATATGTGATTTAAAATTCAGGTCAGAGTCACTAGTTACCCCTAAATTCTTTACCTTTGTCTTGACTTTTAAGCCTAATGGATCAAGTTTATTTCTAATACCCTCACAGCCCAGAGACTGCGCTTGCCTTACACCTGACGATTGCTGGGTTTTGCTCCTGCTGCCCCTGTGACTCTGCCCTAGATGAGCAGCTCGGGAAGGTAGATGATGACAAAAGTTTTATTTTACTTGAGAAGGACCGTTTAGAGACAATCGATATCTCTCTCTGTATATATAATCCAGCATTTGGCTGACTCTATTTCTGTCTGCTTTTTACCAGAGAACTAGGGTTTAGATCGGGTTTTCTTCTATACTTTGCTTGAACATGCCGGTTGATTTTGCGACTTCACTCATTGCACTAAGTATCATAGTTCGCTTGCAGGAGCGATATATTCGTGATAATCCGAGACTGAGGCTGCGGGCCGAGGGGAAGGGTGAAGCGTGACGTCAGGAGTGGGGAGTTTGTCTACCTCGGCGTTTTGGAGTGTACCTTGCTTCCGCTTAGCTAACGATACGTTCTTGTTTA
Organism: Polypterus senegalus; assembly: GCF_016835505.1. Taxonomy (NCBI): domain Eukaryota; kingdom Metazoa; phylum Chordata; class Cladistia; order Polypteriformes; family Polypteridae; genus Polypterus; species Polypterus senegalus. Next base: position 27,389,908 of record NC_053156.1, read on the forward strand.
TTGATTTTTAAAGTTTGTCCTGTTTCATTACCACGCAGACGGCTTCCCCTTGGGGATTAATAATCTATCTATCTATCTATCTATATATATGAAATCGAAAACGTTTGTCTGTCTGTATGTCTGGCTTTTTTTAATGAGAGAACTATTTAACGGATTTAGATCGTGTTTTTTCTATAATTTGCTTGAACCTTCCAGTTGATTTTGCGACTTCTCTCATCGCCCCAAGAATCATAGTTCGCTTGCGGCACCGATTTGTTTTCGTAAATCCAAGTGAGCGGCTGGTGGCCGAGGGGAGGGGGAAGTGGGCGGGGCCCTCCTCACTCAGGCGCCAGCCTCTGTTCGAGTCGCTCTACCTCTCGCCGCGTGTTGGTGTGTACCTTATCTCTGCTTAGCCAGCGATTCCCGTTTATTCAGCAGACGCTATCATCTACAGATTGTTAAAGAGTAACGCTTGATGTTTTTGAGACAGATATTAGAGCTACACGTGTTTTAGAGGGTAGCTGTTGATTGACAGAGATATCACGGCCACGTGTTTTTCTCCTAGTGTGTGAGGCTCACCCGTCAGAGCCGAAAACAATCAGATACAGTGCCAACGTTTAACGTTAGAGCGTACCTACCTTCCGATTGGCCAGAATTACATTTCTTTTAATTGATTTTTAAAGTTTGTCCTCTTTCACAGCTATATAGGCAGAGCCGTTTGGGGCAGCTAATAATAATAATGCAGTTTTATCATCAAGAAAAGTTTTTTTTTTTTTTGTCATCAAGTTGTGTCCCTTGCCTGTTTATCAGTTTCAGACAGTGAGAAGAGGCCGTTTAGATAAGTAATCTGTAACGTTAGAAAGCTCCCTGGTTTAAGTTTTCAGGCTCTCGTTTATAAGTCCGGACTGTGGAAGTTACTTTTGGTTTCAAAAGGATATCCATCTTTAACATCTCTCCTTTTTATTATCCTTACCTAAGGTCACTAACAGAGAACTCCCTTTTTTATTCCCACCACTGTAACTGTAACTAAGAGCCGAAACTGTCCAATCACATCTCGTAAAAACGTTATTATCCAATGTGGAGTGCAGGTGCAACCTCATTGGTTCTGATTGGTCCATCCAGGTAGCTGGGTAGTTGAGTGTGTAAGTGTTCCTGTCTTCTTTACACCTCTGGTCATTTTTGAAATTTGAAGCTACCTTCACTTTGCCCTGCAATGCCTTAATGTAGCGGAGTGGTTTACGTGGTGAGTGACACCCCTGAGTGATGCCGTCACGAGTTGTGTACTCCTGGTGGGACCATGCATGACGGCAAGGTCATAGTTGAGGTTCTGCTCAAGCTTCATAACACACTGGTGAGGCCTCATCTGGTGTTCTGTGTGCAGTTTTGGTCTTCAGCATACAAAAAGGACACAGCAGCTCTAGAAAAGGTCCAGAGAAGAGTGACTAGGCTGATTCAGAGCTACAGGGGAAGAGGGAAGATTAAAAGAACTGAGCCTTTACAGTTTAAGCAAAAGAAGATTAAGAGGAGACCTGACTGAAGTGCTTAAAATTATGAAGGGAATTAGTCCAGTGGATCGAGATGGTGACTTTAAAATGAGTTCATCAAGAATACGGGGACACAGCTGGAAAGTTGTGATGGGTAAATTTCACACAAACATTAGGAAGTTTTGCTTCACACAGAGAACCACAGACACTTGGAATAAGGGACCAAGTAGTGTGGTAGATATTAGGACATTATTGACGATTTTAGGAGAAGGAAGTTGGTAGGACCGGCGAGCTTTGCTGTGCTGAATGACCTGCTCTTGTCTACAAATGTTCTGCTGTTCTACCGCTCCTTTACGCAGGCTCTTCCTGCTCTTCCTTCCCTCCATTGCCTTCTCTTCCACTTTGTTCTCTGTTTCTTACTTTGAGACAGCAGAGTCACATCTAAAGAGCCCCCCGTCTCCCAGATTTCATCCAAATTGTGCACCTGCCCAGTGTTGTGTTTTCATTTTATATTCAGTCAGTTTTTTTTTGTTTTTTTGTTTTTGGATTGTGTCAGCTTGTTTTGGCAGTTTTGAAGTTTTTCACTTTTACGCATTGTTCTTTACTTTTCATCCATCCATCTCTTATACCAGCTTATGCACAGCAGGGACGTGTGGGAAGCTGGAGCCTGTCAGAGAGAGCACTGGGCACAAGGCAGGAACAGTCACTACAGAGGGTGCCAGTCCATCACAGGGCAAACACAAATGCACAAACACACACAAACATAAACACACACACACACAAATACACACACACAAGCATAAACACACATACACACAGGCATGCACACACACACACACACACACACACACACACACACACACACACATAAATACACACAAGCATAAAACACACACACACACACACTCACACACACACACAAACACACAAGCATAAACACACAGGCACGCACACACACACACACACACATACAAATAGACACAAATGCATAAATACACACACACAAACATACAAGCATAAACACACACACAGGCACGCACACACACACACACATAAACACACACATACACACACACACAAACAGACACATATACATAAACACACACACACACACACACACACACGCACACCCAGGGCCAGTCGAGCAGTGCCAATTGACCAAACTGGCATGCCTTTGGATTGTGTGCGTCTAAAATGAAAGCCACGTGGATGCAGAAAGAAGTCCACACAGTGAGCACCTGGGGATGAGCTCGGGTTCACGCCGGTTGGCACTCTTTGGTGTATACAGTAATTTGGAGTATTTTCTAAAGCATTTGGAGAAAGGCGCTATATACCATACAGCATGCCCAGCTGTGCAGGTTGATTCGGATTCCTTTCAGGTTTTGATTGGTTTTGCCAGGACTGTTGTGAACGTCTAACTTGCCAGTTTTTTCATTTTTGTTTTAATAATAACAGGTCACTTTCATTAATTATGTTTTTTTGTGCTTCTTTTAACTTCATTCGTGTGTGTCAGTTTCTTTTTTTTTTTTTTTGGCAGTCTGTTGATAGAAAAAAAAGAAAAACATCAGAAGGTGACGCAGTGAGGGATTTTTGGTGTCCTGTTTTCGAGAATCGTTCTGCTTGTTGTTCTTTGGCTCAGGAAAACTTTTTTTTTCTTTTTCGACACAAATACTTTCCAGTCGGTTAGCGAGCTCACATATTGTGGGTTTTCATAACGCCCACCTATCATCTCAAAGGTTTTCCAAAATTTGGGGGGTTAAAGTGAGGCTTAACACAAAGCATTTAGGGCAGAGTTGAGAAGGTCTTAAATATCAGGGAGGTGGAAGAAAAGCTTTTGATGAGGATAAAAATGATGAGCGAGGAGGAGGAAGACAACGAGGATGATCTTCATTACCATCAACATTCAAGGAAGGACTGTGAACAACTAAGGGGGCTGATAGGGAAATTACAAAGCCGTACGACATGAATAGAAAGGGAGTTTGCATGCTCTCCCTGTCTGTGTTTGTTCACACATAGCAAAGGCGTTTGTGTCGAAACTGGCTTTGTGAGTAAATATGTGGGCAGGTGTGCCCTCGTATTAGACTGGCATGCCCAGCACGGTGAGTTCCACATCAAGCATAAGAAAGTGAGACTGGCATCGCAAAAGTAAAAAGACGAGTAAAACAGAAGAACAAACTGGAGGATGAGGGCATCTGGTGTCCCACCCAGGATTGGCTGCTGCCATTTACTCATTAAGGCTGGGCTTAAAATTAGAAAGGAAAGATGAAACAGAAAGGATGTTGGCCTTTTACCCCGACTGGCTAACCCCCCAAAGTTATAGCAGATCCTGCCAGGGAGTCAGAGTCTCCTCAAAACTTCAGATCAGTGGAAAGTTCAGCACCTCGACTCTTCAGCCATCACGTTAGACGCAGACTTCTTTCTCCATGACTCTTTTTTTCCATGACCTGATTTTGAATTAGGGGAAGAGAACTTTCTTAGAAAATTTTGCAACTTTTCTTATTTTGAGAGGGCTCATGAATTCATTTTATAATTTGCTTATTCCATTACAGAATGTTTTTAGAACTGGGGCAAGTCAGGAGTCATTGGCAGGTGGTGTGGCATTCTGGCCGTCCACAGGAGGGCACACATGCCCACCAGCTGATCTGACAATGACATCGTTAGACATGCATGCCCATTGACAAGTGAGTGGGATGAAATGGACAGCATATGTGGGCAGCGATGGGCCAGGATTTAAAACCAGACTCCTGAAATGAAATGAAAACCAGCATGCCACCTGAGGTGATAGATAGATAGATAGATAGATAGATAGATAGATAGATAGATAGATAGATATGAAAGGCACTATTTAATAGATAGATAGAAAGGCACTATATAATAGATAGATAGATAGATAGATAGATAGATAGATAGATAGATAGATAGATATGAAAGACCCTATAGATAGATAGATAGATAGATAATGTGAAAGGCACTATATAATAAATAGATAGATAGATAGATAGATAGATAGATAGATAGATAGATAGATAGATAGATAGATAGATAGATAGATAGATAATGTGAAAGGCACTATATAATAGATAGATAGACAGATAGATAGATAGATAGATAGATAGATAGATAGATAGATAGATAGATAGATAGATAGATAGATAGATAGATAGATAGATACAGAATGGGGGAAGATGCTTTCCCTGATATGGGTGGGCTGTGTGGTCAGGGTCTGGCAGTGTTTACCAGAGTGCTGGAGTTAAAACAGGATGAGGTGGATGACTGGCCCTACTTAGTCATCACGTAGAGTAGATGGTATGGAACTGTGGAAGGTCAGCCACAATGATTTTTGTAGCTGTATGGACAGTCCTTTGGAGGAGTTTGCGGTAAGAGAATCTGAAGGTAAACCCATGGTCAGATCAGGTCAGGTTGGGGAGTAGGCACTGGTATAGCGAATTGTCACACCCACCACACAACAAACCCCCCCATCCCCGACTGACAGGTATACACGCAGTCCAGTCCCACCTTCTGGAAATGACCCTCTATCTGCCGCAGCCAGGTGTTACATGGGTGACCCCTTGGCCTGGTCCAGCCACTCTGGTCCCCAACAATGAGGATCTTACGAGCCGGATCACCCTTGGGTAATCGTGCCACATAGCCATAGTGCCGTAACTGCCCTCACAATGCAGGTAATGTGCCTCATTCGGGACTCCGTGAGCAGCAGGTCAGAGAATCTGAAGGAAAACCGTTTTGGACATGACACAGCACTAATTACTAAACCAGGCCATCATTACTAATCATATACATATTCATACTCATATTTTTCTTATTCTACTTCTCATAATTATTATTATTACTATTAGTATTCCACACTTTCATATTTTCGTTAGTAAAGGCAGGAGGAGTAGCAATTGGGCAGTAAAAAGTTGGTACGACACTGGGAAAATTGCATCGCAAACGAAGGTGTAGAAAAGTGATGTCATTTGTTTTTGAAATTCTTAATAAATAGAGTTTTTAAAAAAAGTGCGGAAACGTTTTGAACATCCCTTGTATTAGTATTAGTATTTTTAAAGATTGTCTGTCTTCTCAAAATAACCCATAATGTGGTTTTGAAACAGAACAAATTAAAACATATTTCACGAAGATGACAATACATGGCTTACCAATCTTTACTATTGTTATAGTCAAGTGCCACTTCCTTTTTTGCATTTCATTTTGGTGAATTGATATAATCAAGTCGAAAACTGCACAATGAAAAATAAACCATTTTATCATCTGCCTTAAAGGATAAATCTCTATTTAGTTCTACTTCAAGGTCCATCTCTTTAGCCAGATATATGAATGAAGATCTTTCTGAGTTTTGATTTTGTTTCTCTCTCTAATGGGTTAAGGTGTTGTTTCGATTTCCAGCATTGCTTTCTTTGTCATAATGAAAAACAGATGCGGCCGATGATTACAGCAACTGACATGGAAATATGTGAAATAGAGGATAAAGAATAAAGGGGTGTTAAAAATTAACAAGCACAAGCTCTCTGCGGGTCGTGTCATTAGCAATCCGCATTGGAGCAACGGGTCTGAATGACAGCAGAGGCATTTACACTGAGGAGCTTTTAAAAAGACACCCAGATGTGCTGATCTTCATTTACCTCCTATGTCAGGGGTCCCCAGGTCTGGTCCTGGAGGGCCACAGTGGCTGCAGGTTTTCATTCTAACTTTTTCTTAATTAGTGACCTGATTTTGCTACTAATTGATTTCTTTTGGATTCATTTTAATTGACTTGCTCGTGAAGACTCAGACCCCTTCATTGTTTCTTTTTCCTTAATTAGCTGCCAAACAATAATGAGATACAAAATGAGCCAAAACAACTGGTGTCCATCATAAAATATCTGAACATAAGGAAAGGTGAAGGTCTCAGGAATGTCGATCTGCTCAGGTCCACAAAACATTTTATCAGTGCTCTTGGAAAAGAGAATATCAACAGTTGCAGCAGCAACCCATGGAATTAAAGAACAAGTTTAATTAACGACAAGACTTGGTGCCTAATTAAGCAACTGGTTGGAATGAAATTGGTTGGCGTTTGAGGCCCAGACTTAGTTGGTCTTCTGTTGGCTCACTCACTTCACATTTCATTTCTCTTTGGGTGCCATTTAAGGAAAGAAATGAAGAAATTCCATCCATCCATCATCCAACCCACTATATCCTAAATACAGGGTCACAGGGGTCTGCTGGAGCCAATCCCAGGGCACAAGGCAGGAAACAAACCCTGGACAGAGCACACACACACTAGGGACAATTTAGGACCACCAATGCACCTAACCTGCATGTCTTTGGACTGTGGGAGCAAACCAGAGGAAACCCATGCAGACACGGGGAGAACAGGCAAACTCCACGCAGGGAGGACCCAGGAAGCGAACCCAAGCCTCCTTACTGCGAGGCAGCAGCGCTACCACTGCACCACCGTGCCGCCCAATGAAGAAATTCAGGGGAACAAATCTTAAAAAAAAACAAGTCAATTAAATTAAAAGGTAAAAGAGTTAATTAGCAGCAAAAACAGGTCGCTAATTAAGAAATGGGTTAGCATGAAAACCTGCAGCTACTGCGGCCCTCCAGGACCGGAGTTGGGGACCCCTGTCCTAAAAGCTTAGTGATTGTAGAGCTCAGGAGCTGATGTGGAAGTAATGGTGATGATCTCGAGTCTCATCTGTTTAAGTACAAACCCCTTGTAATGGTCAAACTGGACAGTTTGGGGCTGCCACTCTCTTCAGAACTCAATTTTATTAGGTAGCTTGTATGTAATTTTGCGCATATCGAGATTCCACACTTGTAACCGAGGCTGCCAGGCTAAGCTTTCCCCACTTCTAATTATTATTATTATTGTTATTATGACTATTATTTGAAACCATTGACTTTTTTCCTTAATGAATGTTAAGGACATTCTGAATATAACTGGCTATATATCCATACAGAAGAAGTGGCCATTTCCTCAGCTCCACCTTAATAACAGAGACTTTGTCCACCATAACAGCCTGAAATCACCAGATGTGGACTCAAAAATGTTCAAAATGGCAGCACAAAGATGTCCGCCCAGCTCAGTGATGATATGTGTCACATTACTATGGGGTTCTTTTAAGAACTCGTCATCTCCATTTAAAGTTAATTCCCTATCAGGTTCCTGAATTGTTCACATTTTATTTGTGGTTTTGGGTGCTGTAAAAGCCCACTGGTTTGTGTCCACTTCTGTCATCAAAATCTTCAAAGGCTTTGATAAAGCAGATCCAGCAGAAGTCTGAATGAAGAACTCGAGGATATCAGTGGACATTAAGGAGTGCGTTTAGGACTGAAGCCAGGAAGTACTTCTGTAGTGTTGTGGGACTCTGTTGTGGGTTGTTTATGCACTGAGCCACTCTTTATGTGTCCCGGTGTGCGTCGAAACCCTGACGGGTTTTCCTGTGCTCTTCCATTGTATATAAGGTGCTGTACTCCTCTGTTTTATTATGGATGCCTAACATCTTCTTCAGTCAGGTGGAGATACAAATTACCACATTAGATACGTAACATAATATCCTCAAATCTGCTTGAACTAGTTCAGGACTGTGGGGGGGTAGGAGTGGGTACAAGGAAGGCACTAATCAATTGTGAACAGGATGCCATTACAGGCCTCCCTTACTCACTCACACACACACACACATACCTATACTCACAGGACCAATGGGAACTGACATTTAACCTAACATGCAACATGGGACTCACAGGCACAGGGAGGACAAGCAAACTCCACACAGGCAGAAACTGAAACACAGACACGTAGAGCTGGCGAACTAATCTCTAGGCCACGTCTCTCAATGTGTATGGTACATCGTACATGACAGCATAATGTCAAATAACAAGAACAAATGTGAATCTATAACAGCACTGTATATGTATACACAGATATATATATATATATATATATATATATATATATATATATATATATATATATATATATATATATATCTGCGGTGGGCTGGCGCCCTGCCCGGGGTTTGTTCCTGCCTTGCGCCCTGTGTTGGCTGGGTTTGGCTCCAGTAACCCTGTGTTAAGATATAATGGGTTAGATAATGGATGGATGGATATATGTATTGTGATAAGGGCACTATATAGCGCCCAACCCGGCACCGACTGACGCAGAGGCACGTGTAAAATCAACAGTCTTTTCATTTTTCTTCAGCCGTGGGGCACATCTTCCCCGTGTCCTACAGGCCCAACACAGTCCCAAAAGCACAACTCTTCCACTTGCAAAACACCACTCCTCTCAGGCAACCTTGTCCTCTTCCTCCCGATTCTGGCCCCTTAGTGGTGGAGGCTGGCCCGTTTTATAGCCCACCCGGAAGTGTGCCAGGTGTTGGACCACCTGGTCCCAATTGCACCTCCAGGTGGGGCTGATGACTCGTCCAGCCAGGTTGTTGAGTCTCGGCAGCACCCTCTAGCCGGCCACCCCAGCTCCCACCCAGGTTGTGAAGGACTCCATGTCCCATGGTGCCATGCTGGAGACTGGGGAATCAATATCAGCCAGGGAGGCTGCCACCAAGCGTCCCGGGAGAGGTATTGAGCTGTCAATTGTGGCTCCCCTGGAACATATATATGTTAATCACAAGGGGGATCCTGAAAGCCCCAAGCCACAGACACAGCAATACAGCTCCTAGTACATGAATACAATTAACAGGTTTACGTCACAAAGCACCTTCCAATGAACACCTCTCCAACAGTTAGCCACAATTATGCAATAAGCCAACAATAAGTCACCAATTCTTCCTCCTTCTCTCCTGTCCTGAGTGTTGCCTGCTGCCTCCCAACTCTGACTCCGCAAGCTTTATCAGTTACTCGCCCATCTGGACCTTGAGCCTCTGCAGTTTCGTGGCCATATTAATGAGGATAGTGTTCAGGTCCTGTTCTTCCAATATCTCAAACTATTAATCCTGCCGACTACATCACTGTAAGATTGACATCTTCTGCCTGGTTTCTGTGTGACGATCTTCAACCTGATTCTTGTGGCATCCTTGGGCTGGCATTGTGTTCAACTAAGAAACCATGCCTCATCCCCCCATGTGCACCCTCCATCAATATATACTGTATATATTATATATATATATATATATAAATATACGACTAAAATACAACTAATATGAGTAAAACTTAATACAAAGTTCGACTGGGGCTATTTTTTTTTGTTTTTATGTATATATGTATATATATATATATATACATACTGTAGCATCCGAAGTCTGGAGATCGGGGTAATTCCATACATAGCATTCGAAGTCTGAATCACAATCTGATTGTATGGGTGGTTACCTACCAGGTTACGTATGCCAGGCTGTCAAGTAAACAAACCACATGCTGTGGCGCAACATAAAGAGCCTTTGCCTCTAACGCTGACATCCGAGGTTCGATCCCCGATGACGGGTGCAGTGGAGTTTGTACGCCTGACGAGCCCAAAATAGGGCGAAACACGTGTCGCGTACTCTTTGCATTATTTGACAGTTAACTATGTACAGTAATATATATATATATTGTGAACTGGGACCCGGACACAGACAGACGGACATCGTTGGCTCCACCACACACTGTTTATTTACAATAATTATTTACAAAAAAGTCACGTGCACAAACCCCAGTGCCTCTTGCACCGATCCCCCAATTGTCCAGGCCACACAGTCCTTTGTGCCTTTCTCTTGACCGCCTCCCGTCCTCTCTCCAGCTCTGTCCACTTCCACCCGACATCCCCTGCTGACTGGAGGGAGACGGCCCCTTAAATGGGAACCCGGATGGGCTCCAGCTGCTTCCCGGCAATCAGTCCTGGCCACACCCCAGTGTGGCGGAAGTGCCGGCTGCGCACCCGGAAGCCGTCGTCTTCCCCCCAGCACTTCCTGGTGTGGCAGAAGTGCTGGGCTCCAGGGTTCCTCAGGCACCGGGGCGCTGCCTGGCGGTGGCCACGGGTCCCTACAGGGCTGGGCTTCCAAGCCCTTTACCCGAGGCCCCCCACATAACCAGGGTGGACGCCCCCTCGCGGTCTGGAGGAGGCACAAGCCCTCCTCTGGTCCTCCTGGGGACCACAATATATAATATATCCACATACACACACTATCTATGTTACCCCACTTCAACCAGAAATTTTCATGACACAATGTTATGGAGTCATGGGAACTGAATATTTTCTGTATATAGTATTTGTATTTTTTTTTTACTAGAGGCTAATATTAAAAGCTCACCTACGCTCCTTACTCTTTAACACACTGCCTACAGTTGCACACGACTCAAACACTGCTGTCGTAGATCAATTCTTGACTTTTGCTGATGGTCAACACAAAGCACAGCTTTACAGGATACAGTCCTCTTTAGAATTCATACAGATAATTTGCGGGAATAATGGGAATTTAAATATCATGTCATCCTGTAGCAGATCCTGTAAAAGTGGTAGCTGTGGTCAGATCTGAGTGTAACGCTTTGATCGGTAATCTTGTACCGTTACATCGTTTTGGGGGCGTTCACATCAGACGCAATACGCAAACTGAAACGGGCCTGGCGTATGGGCACAACAGTTTACCTCAGAGGAAGTGGGGAACTGAAAATTTCAATCAAATAGAAATGAAATATGACCTAAATAAACTTACAAAATAGAAAACAATGCAAAATGAAATAAAAAGTAGAGGAAACCATAAATCCTAAACTTGCAGTGAGCACTATGAGTACTCATCGTACGCCGGCAGCAAGCGGACTGAATTAAACTCACATCCCAAATTTGGATCACCAGGAATGAATGAGGGTCCCTTTCTACTGCAGTGCTAATAAACTGTTGCCTTTTCCTCAAACCATTCAAAGAGGCTGGAAGATGCCCTCCTCTTTACTTACCATGGGGGTCTCGATAATGACAAGCACTCATTTGTTCTCATCATTCTAATTTCACAATTACATGGCGCTCACCACAGGTATATTGAGAATGGGAGGTGGTGGTGGTGTGCTGCGCAGATTAAACTGCTACCACATTTCCAAAGTTCTTTGTGTCGTATTTAGCGGATTCTTTTATTTGAAGCCGTTTAAATATCTCAGGCGCACACTGCAATTGTTTCCACGTTTGTGCCGCTGGAGCATAGGCAGTTCGAGTGACTGGCTCAGCATCACACGGTGACTGAATGGCTTCAGAATTGAACTGTGTAACACATTAGCCACAAGGGCAGCCCGACGTCAAGTGCGGTACGCTGCTATTGAATGAGTGAATCACGGCGTTATATAGTGTCTTTCCATTGACAGTTTGATAGCTCTGTGTATCACATGTAGTGTCATTGTTTCCATGGCTGTTTAAGTGACTCACTTAGGGTCACACGGCAGATCAGAGGCAGTGGTTGAAAACATCCGACACCTTAGCCACTAGGCAATGGTACAGCAAGTAAATTAACACATAGTGCCTTCAGTTTGGGGACAATTCGAAGTGACAGGACCATTGCTACCACATTTCTTTAGTGGCAGGTTGAGTGGACACTTGTCACACAGAGTCCAACCCCTTAGTCACCTTGCCCCACTAACAGTCAGTTTAGCAATCTCAGATCATTATACCAGATGATCACAAATCCTAAACTCACAATGAGCCCTGCGTACGCCTCATACATCAGCAGCAAGAAAACTGAATTAAACTCAGACCCCGAAATTGGAAATGAGTGTTTTATAGTAGGGTGGCGCAGTGGGTAGTGCCTCGCAGTAAGGAGACTCAGGTTCACCTCCCGGGTCCTTCCTGCGTGGAGTTTGCATGTTCTCTCCGTGTCTGCGTGGGTTTCCTCCCACAGTCCAAAGACATGCAGGTTAGGTGCAGTGGCGATCCTAAATTGTCCCTAGTGTGTGGGCTGGTGCCCTGCCCGGGATTTATTCCCTGCCTTGCACCCTATGTTAGCTGGGATTGGCTCTAGCAGACCCCCTGTGACCCTGTAGAGGGATTGATGGATGTTTTATTATGTGAATGAAATCGAGTGGTGCTTTAAATTTGCAAATCTCTACAGCGGGAGCCCTGGCAGGTAAAATGATTTCCTCAGAGACCATCTTTCAATTGCAACGTGTGCTGTCGAGGGTGAAATGCCCGAAATGCCACCGACTTGTCTTTGCGGGGATGTTGGTGTGCTTACACGTCTTTTGGAAAATTGGCGAGCACCGAGCCATCCTCGCCCTTGAAGGATCCGCCTCTTTTCATGTGCCAGAAGATGACTGCGTCACCTGGGTCACATCATCTTATTATTTCAACAAGTCACATCGTCACTAGTGCTGTCCCAAGATTTTGCAGGCATCAAAAATAAACATTTATAGTTGTCTATATTGCTGCTTTTGTTTGAATATGAGGCACAGTAGTATTAGGGTGTTGTACCGTGTTAGCCATTATGGATGTCGTGAGAAGTCAAGCACAACGGCACTTTTTATAGGCTAACAAAAAAGATTACAATATGCAAGCTTTCGAGATCTTGTCTGAAGAAGGGGTCCGAGTTGCATAATTTAATCTTTTTTGTTAGCCTATAAAAGATGTCATTGTGCTTGAGGCAAAGTAAATGTACTAATCCCTTTATTGTTTTTATTAGCATTTTCCATACTGGCCCAGCTCTTTTTGGAATTGAGGCTATGCGAGGTATCTGTCCGTCCATCCTTTTTGCAACTGGGGTTGTGCACTCTTGAAAAATCAGTTCTGCAATGGCACTTTACCGGGTCATGTGGTTCTCATAGTTTGTCAAAGAACCGTTTCATTCTGTGAGGGCTTCTTTGTATAGGAATTTGGTTCTTCAGGCTTTGAAAAGATACCTAGTAAGGGACAAAACTTAAATCTTCAGTGATAGGATACAATAGATCAAGAAAAGCATTCATTAATTACATGTATTCAGCACGTTTCTCACTACACAGAGTGCTTTTCATAGTGAGTGGGCAGCCACTTCAACCATCACCAATGTGCAGCACCCACCTGGATGATGTGACGGCAGCCATTTTTGCGCCAGTTAGCTCAACGCACATGAGCTGTTAGGTGGTGAAGTGGTGGCAGAGATAGCCAATTAGAGACAGGGGATGATTAAATTGGCCAGAATGACCAGGCTATGGTGGTCAAAGTATCTGTTATATACTGATTAGTACACAAAGAAATCTCCAAATACCTTCTTTATTATAGAAAAGCCTCTCTCATACAATCTCCTTCCGGGAACTCTTTCCTATCCCTCTCCCAGTTCTATTTATATATTTTGTAAAAGGCGCTATATAGCGCCCGACCAGGCACAGACCACGCAGAGGCAACGTGTACAAAACACACAGGTTTTATTTTTTCTTCAGCTGTGTGGCACGTCTTCCCCGTGCCACACAGACCAAACACGGTCCCAAAGCACAAACTCACAATTCTCCACCACTCCTCCCAGGCAAGCTTCGTCTCCTTCTTCCTCCCAACTCTGGCTCACCGAGTGGTGGTGGCTGGGCCCTTTTATAGCCCACCCGTGGCAGGTGATTAACCACCTGGTCCTGATTGCACTTCCGGGTGGGGCTGCAGGCTCCACGCCGGGCCCCAACCAAGCTGTGGAGGACTCCATCTCCTATGGAGCCCTGCGGGCGGTTGGGGAGTCACCGTCAGCCAGGGAGGCTGCCACCAAGCGTCCCGGGGGAGGTATTGGACTGCCCATGGCGGCTCCCCCGGAACATAAGTAGCAGGGGCGTCCCTGCCGGGCATGGGACCTGGCTGTCCTTCACAATATATATACATATATATTTGTACAGTCCCCCCTACTCCCCAAATTAAATAACATTAATGCCACAACATAACATTATCCATGACATTGGGGTACACCCTACTCTTTTTGAAGGATGCCCATCGATCTTTTATGAGTACAGAGAGTCAGGACCTTGGCTTTACGTCTCATCCAGAGGAAGGCGCCATGTTTACAGCACAGTGTGTTTGTCACTGCACTGGGGCATTGCGATCCTCATTCAGACCTCAGTTGAAGTGCCCCCTGCTAGCCCCACCAACACCTCTTCCAGCAACAACCCAAAGCATTTCCTAGATGGTCTCCCATCCAAGTAATGGCCAGGCGTGAACCTGCTTAACTTCTGGAGGGTGACCTCTTCTGAAGTGCAGGGGGTATGGCCTTTTAAATTAAGAAAGCAATTGCTCTTTCACATATTGGTTATCATCTGTTCATGATTGATTGTGGTTCTAAATAAACTGAGGTTCTTTCTGGAACATTCAGATGGGTGGTTCCTTTGGAATCACTCTGAAGAACCATTCTAGAACCTTACGTTCTAAAGAGTGTGTGTCCTCTTTGCTGATGTAATGCCTTTTTACTGTTAACATTGTCCAATTAGGTTGGCACAGCTGGTAGTGCTGCTGCCTTGTAGTGAGGAGACCAGGGCTCGCATCCCGGGTCCTCCCTGTGTGGCATTTGCATGTTCACGGTGCTTCGGTGGGTTTCCTCCTGGTGGTCTAGGTTCCTCGCACTGTACAAAGACATTCATGTTAGGTGGATTGGTGATACTAAAATCAGCCCTGGTGTGTGTGTGTGTGTGTGGTGGACTGTCCAGGGTTTGTTCCTGCCCTATTCTAGTTTGGATAGGCTCCAGCACCCCCCATGAGCCCACGAATTAGAAAATGACATGACACTATTCAGTTACACGCTTAAATTAATATTGATTGCATATTTAGATTTAAAATTAGAGTACGTAAAGCCAAAGTGACTTGCTCAAGTGTTCACAGTGAGTCAGTGGTGGGGAATTATTCCAGGAACTTGATCATTTTGTATAGCACCTTTAACGCAGCACATGTTAATAATAGTTCAGTCGTTTTCTTCTTTTGATATAAAATGGGAGGTCTAGCAGGTCATTTTTGATTTGCTCAGGGGCAAATAGTGAATTATTCGTTTGGACTGATATGGCCCCTTTTTGATGATTTATAGTGCCTTTCTTAAGTCGGTCACTTCTGTTTTGTAAGGGTTGTCAGATTTCACAAATGCTGATTTTGGTACCTGAGGTAGGGCTAGAGAATCACAGGGGATGACTTTCCAGCAGAATTTCACATTTACAAAGAATCCCGAGCTCACTGAATTGTGGCGGCTTGTAAGGTGCCCACTGGAGCCATGCAAAGGGATTATGGGTACAGCAAGTTCAGCCAAAAACTCTGCCCTTTTTTGTTTCTTTATTCATTCAGTTATGGTATGTAAAACACATGACATCAGATGGGTGGGCTTCTCTTTTGTTTTTTGAGGTTCAAAACCGCAGCGGTCCTCATACATTGTCACTAAATTCCATGCATCATTAGCTGTGCTACCACATGAGGGCAGCAGAGAGCCCCAAACCACAGCTCCAGCTATATGCCACACGTAAATGGAATAAAATAAATGATTTGTATTCTTCTCTCAAGAACTTTCTCAGTCCTCTTTCAATCGCAATCACAATAATAATACAATAAATGATAAATCAGATCAGTGGCACGGTGGCGCAGTGGTAGTGCTGCTGCCTCGCAGTTAGGAGACCCGGGTTCGCTTCCCGGGTCCTCCCTGCGTGGAGTTTGCATGTTCTCCCGTGTCTGTGTCGGTTTCCTCCGGGTGCTCGGTTTCCTCCCACAATCCAAAGACATGCAGGTTAGGTGGATTGGCGATTCTAAATTGGCCTTGGTGTGTGGGTGTGTTTGTGTGTGTCCTGCGGTGGGTTGGCACCCTGCCCGGGATTGGTTCCTGCCTTGTGCCCTGTGTTGGCTGGGATTGGCTCCAGCAGACCCCCATGACCCTGTATTCGGATTCAGTGGGTTAGACAATGAATGGATGGATGGATAAATCAGATTATTCCTTCCTCCTTCTCCACCTTCTTTGAGCTTTGCCCCCTGCCTCCCAACTCTGACTGTCTTATGTGTGGCGGTGGGCTTCCTTTTATGTAGGACCCGGTATCATCATTAAACGAAGAAGGTTGGTCCTCCCCTGACAGCGCCCTCTATCGACCCCATGGGACTCCTACAGGGATACATTTCCAGATTCTATTTCCCTAGCACCCCTGTGGGTGTCCCAACTGGGTTCTCGTATGAGGACCACTGCCACCTAGCGCCTGGGGAATGGAACCACTCCCATGTTCCAACTTCTCTTGGCCCACCCATTATATTACACCGGCTGAGTGTAGAATTATCTTTCCTTGCTTTTGGCAGATCCATCCATTGCTCCTCTCGGGCCTCCCGTCCAGGTAACAACTCAACGTCCCTCCTGTTCTCAGCCCACAGCTGTCATGTCTCACACGCCTACAAGCCCACCTTTATGACTTGATTCTGTCAGGGCAAGGCACAGGCTGGTTGGACTGAGGATGTCATACAATAGGCCTGGGTGTCCTGGGACTGCACTGCAACTGCCTGTAACCTCACTAAGATGGTGTAAATGAAGTCTGCAACTTGCAGCTGTGGGTTAAATGATATAAAGCGACAGGGCCTGTAGAGAATGTTCTCCCACATACCGTGTGTATGCTCATTACACTATGTAACACAATTTTTGTTCCTGGCTTCCAAGAGTTATATTTCAACTGCTTATGTCTAAAGCCTATGGAAAAACAACTAACATTCAGCGCAAACTTTGATTTTATGACCACAGCCCAGAAAATTTCGTATTTATAGTGACAAAACAAGGGAATTTTTATCTTTTCGTTCATGCGGTCTGATAAAGAACAACATTTGCATGGTAAATAGACAAAGACAGTCAAAACCACTCAAAAAGTTTCAGAAATGAGTAGGTTTTCTAGATTTGTGACTGTACTGCAAATCGCTTTCTCGAAGAAGCCCCAAATGTAGTCCCCCATCACGTTTTCGTTATACTGTCCTTGGTAACGACGTTCAAAGTCCAGTATATCCTGATGAAAGCGCTCGCCTTTTGGCGTAATTCTTTAGGAGAGTCCGAACCAACTGCAGATAGTTTTCAGCCTTGTGATTACCCAGGAAGCCGTGAACCACTGCAACGAAACCTTTCCAAGCCGTTTTCTCCGTCCTGTTCAGCAGCTTGGCGAATTGGTAGGATCCACCATGCTCCGTACTGACCCCTACTCTCTTTTTCTGTTTCTTTTTCCGGTTACTTTGTGGTGGTGGCCTGAGCCACCTCCACCTACTCAAAGCTTCATGATGCTTCAACAATGATGGATGGATTAAAAAGCAGAAGTCTACGTGACCGTCATCATCAAGCCCTTCCACGAGAACCCTAAATCCAAAGAGGACTGTTTCATTTATGTTAGGTAGAATGCCCAGAGGGGACTGGGCGGTCTAATGGTCTGGAATCCCTACAGATTTTATTTTTTCTCCAGCCGTCTGGAGTTTTTGTTTGTTTTTTCTGTCCCCCCTGGCCATTGAACCTTACTCTTATTCGATGTTAATTAAGGTTGATTTATTTTATTTTATTATTGTGTCTTTTATTTTTCTATTCTTTATTATGTAAAGCACTTTGAGCTACTGTTTGTATGAAAATGTGCTATATAAATAAATGTTGTTGTTGTAGAAGTAGCAGTTGCTTGAGTGGTCGGTCGGTTGCCGCCAAATTCGCGGGATAGCAAACTTCATGGCTCTCTTTTCTCCCCTGTACCAGCCTTCAAGAGTTTTCTTGCAATATTCGCATGTGAAATGAGGTGCCCAGGGCTTGTCTTGATCCCCGACAGGCATGCCGAAGCTTACGACACGCTTTCACGGAATACTTTCTCACTCTTGTCTTTATAAATTGTCCACAGACATAGCAAAATGCATCTGCTGGGTGCAAGCAACCTCTTGATGCCATCTAAATCAAATCAAAAAAATAACATAAACCGAAATGTTGGTTCGAGTCACCTGTGCTTTTATACTTGTATGACTACTATTGGACAGTCTGAGAATGATCTAGAAAGTTCTAAAAGTTTCTTGAACGTTCTAGACAATTCTGGAAAATTCTAGAAACTTCTGGACCATTCCAAGAGTTCAAGAATATTCTAGAAGGCTACTCAGTATTGAATGCGAATCGAGAATTTTCTCGAAAACAGACACATTTCAAAATATCATTGTCCTGATCACAAAAGCAAAGATTTTGTGGAACAACAGCTATTTTCTATTTTTTTTTAGGCATAACGGGTTAGGAAAACACACTTTGTACCCAGGAACAAAATAAAAATAAAAATTTGTTACATAGTGTTATTGTTGAACCTTAGGGAGTGCTTAGGAAGATACACTGAAAGTGACTCAGAGATCACGTGAGATTTTTATATAGTGCCTTTAATGCTGAAGACTGTCTCAAAGAAGAGCGCATGCCCTTTATAATGAAATGTTCTGAAACAGATTATTGTAATGTGAGTTCCAGAAGTTCACTTTGGCGAGTTAGTAGAGGACGAACCTGGAAACCTTATCTTATTATATAACACCTTGCATTCTGAACACCATCCCATAGACGTTTACGTGCTTACCATTGCAATTGCTCAAAAGCTGATACCCTGGCAGGTGACGTGACTTCCTGAATTGGTGTCGGACTGATGTGGGCACCTGGCACTGTTATAGAGTGCCTTTCATAGCTTCACATCCTCATTGTACTTCAACTTCAGTATTCTAAATTATAATGGAAGTCTGGGCAGGGCCAGGGTAATGCACTGGTGAGGCCTCATCTTGAGTACTGTGTGCAGTTTTGGTCTCCAGGCTACAAAAAGGACATAGCAGCACTAGAAAAGGTCCAGAGAAGAGCGACTAGGCTGATTCCAGGTCTACAGGGGTTGAATTATGAGGAAAGATTAAAAGAGCTGAGCCTTTACAGTTTAAGCAAAAGAAGATTAAGAGGTGACATGATTGAAGTGTTTAAAATTATGAAGGGAATTAGTACAGTGGATCGAGACGGTGACTTTAAAATGAGTTCATCAAGAACACGGGGACACAGTTGGAAACTTGTTAAGGGTAAATTTCGCACAAACATTAGGAAGTTTTTCTTTACACAAAGAACGGTAGACACTTGGAATAAGCTACCAAGTAGTGTGGTAGACAGTAAGACGTTAGGGACTTTCAAAACTCGACTGGATGTTTTCTTGGAGGAAACAAGTGGATAAGACTGGCGAGCTTTGTTGGGCTGAATGGCCTGTTCTCGTCTAGATTGTTCTAATTAAGGAGGGGAAATTTAGGGTAAGCGGGAGCAGCATTTTTTATTCTGACTTGTAAACACTCGGACTCAAGTGTTTTATATTATTTTTGTGTACTAGCGATGTTTGGTATAATGGTCTTTACAGTCCTGGTGCTTTCTGTCTTGCTATATGGTTGTGAGACATAGACACTATCCAGTGACCTGAGACCAAGACTGGACTCCTTTGGTCCTGTGTCTCTTCAGAGCATCATTGAGTACAGCTGGTTTGACTTTGTGTTGCTCACAGGGCTGCTGACCTGCATTGTGAGGGAACATCAGTTACGGCACTACGGCAATGTGGCGCTATTCTCTCAGGGTGATCTGGCTGTCAGGATCTTCAATGTTGAGGGCCCAATTGGATGGAGCAGGCCAAGAGGGGGGCCCACGTAACACCTGGCTGTGGCAGATAGATGGTCACTTCTGGAGGCTGGGCCTGGACTAGGGGGTTGCCAACCGGGATCCTGTTTCGTTTTGTGGTGGGTGCGACAACACGCTGTACCAGTGCATGCTACAGATCTTGAATGAAGTGCTGAAGGCAGATTTAAGAAACTAATGGATTTACATTAAAACATGCGTTAAAACTTGGTAAATATTGTCCTCCATTGCTCACCACCATCAATGACATTCATTCTTGGTGTGCTAAAAATGTTCTCCATATTCCATTTCTAAATGAAAAATCTCTCTGTAGTCATGCATCGATTGGATAGTTATTTGGCAATATACACATACATGAGGATACATTCAAAGGGAATTGTGGGTAAATGTTGGAAGATAATCATTATAACTTCAGTTTCATTAAAATTTGTGACTATTTAAAATTTTTCAGTTTGTTTCATTTATTTAAATGAATTGTAAATGTTATAGAGCTGGCTTGGTAAGAATATAATTATACTGTCACCATCACTGTAAGGTACAGGATTG